>NC_081191.1:14708337-15008337 GCF_902713425.1 Acipenser ruthenus | reverse complement strand
GACAAGGCTGTTCACATCTTCATTGTATACAGTCTTGAACAAAGAAGACTTCGCGGTGATCTGATACATATATTGAAAATTCTAAAAGGTATTGACAATGTCGATTAAAGGGACCTTTTCGACCTGAAAAAAAGAAACAAGCACCAGAGCCCACAAACGGAGATTAGATAAAGAAAACAGGAAGCACTTTTTACACAAAGAATTGTGAGAGTCTCCCGGGAGCTGACACCCGGGATCCTTCAAGAAACAGCTTAAAGATTCTGGGAACAAGCTACTAACAACCAAGCGAGCATGATGGCCGAATAGCCTCCTCTCGTTTGTAAATGTTCTTATGTTCTTATGATAATGTCATTTTCCTCCACAAACAAGAGGGCAGCAGTAGTTTTAGTGGTTGTCTGCATCGTCTCTGTGGTTCACAGCTGCAGCCAGTCTCCCGCGCAGCGTAATAAAGGAATATCCCCTAGAAAGTGTCCTGAGGGCATCAGGTGATTCGAGGGCATTTGCCATTTACTCCCAACTTTTCACTTCCAGAACTCGGCAAGTCTATGAAATCAACCCACCCTGACCCTAACCCAACCCCAATCCTAAACTGAAGCAACCCCTGCCCTAAAACCTAACCGTAACCCAATACCTAACCATTAAGATAAGAATCATCTGATGCCCTCGGGCCAGCGTTGTAACCAGAGCTGAGATTCTACCGAGGTCAAACAGGTTCATAGCTGGCAGTACTTATATGACTGCTTGGTATTTACTATTCAGCCTCCAAATCTATGTTACACAGCAAACCAACAGAGAAAATGAAGGAGTCTTTTGAACTTTACCAGAATGAGCATCAGCATTGATGATGCAAAAAAACAACCGAGTACACGACCTTGGTGTCCTCATAGCTAGTTAAGGGCATGCTCAGGGCACACAGTGTTTCTCAAAGGGGGCGGTTGTCTTGCGAATGATTCTTATGTTTTTATTTTCTGTGGCGAGGGGACGATGACTAAGCTCAGCTGATCCTTAGGGGTCGTTGTTCCAAAAAAGGTTGAGAAACTTTCACGCCACGCAGGCTTTCGCCATTCTGCACAGAATCGGAGCAAGTAGCCAATGTATTTTCAGAATATTTGCAGAATCTGCGCGCGTCTCGTGAACGCACCCACTGATCTAGAGGATATTCCTTTGTGCTGCGTCTCCCGCAGGAACTTTTCAAAGCTGCGCTAAACTGCGCAGAATCTTCACATATTTTTGTGGGTGGAGTTGAGTAGCGTCACGCAGCAGGCTTCGAAGAACGCGCATCTCCGCGAGTCTGTGGAGAACTGCGGAAATCTGCGCTGTAAAGGCGATTTACGTGTCTATGGCGGTGGTTGTTGTGATGCAAAATATGTTTTATGCTGATAATGCTGACTAACATATCCATGTACAGTACTTGGTTCCTGTTTAGAACACAGGACAAAACTTTATGGGGAAAATATTCAAATGATTAAATATTGATACTCACAACATCTAAAACAAAAGCGTACTATCTGGTAAAAGATTCAGAGTAAGCAGTCAGTTCAAATACTCAAAGGAAACCTTGATAATTGATTTCAACTGGTACAAAGCGCTGGCAATACAATTGTTTAAACTCGTGTCACTTTTTTGTTTGTTTTTGTAAATCACCAATATTGTTGTTATTATTTAGCATAAATTAAAAAAAAATCCAAAACGATTTCGCCTTTATTAAAAAGAATAGCAGAAGCCAAGGGCTTTGAATTTGCCTTTGTGTTTGTTTACTAAGCGTCTGTACGTAGACGCAGACGTAAACTCCTCCTCCGAAAGCAGAACAGGCATTTAACCTAACGCCATTTTAAGCTGTGAGCAGCCCTGAAGGCTCATTTGGATTTGCGTGGTGGATTCGATTACCCTTTGCTCATCACATCAGTGAACAATATTTTTGCATTCGTGGTATATTGGTGCAAGTACGTAAAATGTGTAATTTTAATCGGCTTTCCGCGGTGTATTGAAACATTTTGAACGAAATAACTGCGTGGGACAGGCCATATTTGACACAGTCACAAGATACGTGAGTGGTGTTGGGCCAAATTTATTCGACATACACTGGTTATTATATATCTCATCTGTGCGGGAGTCGCAGTTTCGGTAATTGGTGTGTTTGAATTTTTTGTATTGTGTTGTTTAATCCACCTAATCTGTTTAAAGGTTTTAAACGTTTCCGTAAAGGAATGCTAGTTGAATTCCCTGATAGTATTTTAATATGGCAATGTTGTTGAAATGAAAGGAAAACAAGATGCCGTTGCCAGTGGTTAAGCTAATTGCATTGTGGGTGATTTCGCTTTTTTTTAAAAGCAGGTATATTTTGGTATTGTGTAGTGATGCTGCTTTTCGAGAACAAAACCGATTCATATGAAATTCATTAATGTAAAATAAAACTATTCTCGGGATTTATGTCGAATGACCGATGCTTTGGAAATATTAA
Organism: Acipenser ruthenus; assembly: GCF_902713425.1. Classification (NCBI taxonomy): domain Eukaryota; kingdom Metazoa; phylum Chordata; class Actinopteri; order Acipenseriformes; family Acipenseridae; genus Acipenser; species Acipenser ruthenus. Next base: position 15,005,876 of record NC_081191.1, on the reverse strand, counting down.
AACGTTCATAAATATGCATGACGTATTCAAACGTTTTAATAAAATGTGGTGTTTTAGTGACGAATTGCACGTGTGCGTTAGTTCAGTTTCGCCAAAGCATTAGATTTATGAACCCTGATTTAATTTGACCAAAACACCTACCGTCATTGTATTGCCAGTTTACATTTATCGTATCCTTTTTCAATTTACTGTGTATATGAAGTACTTGAAAATAAGCACAGTAGAGCAGATACTTATGTAACTGTTTGTAGATCTTTAACAACTTACACAATTCAAATCATATATTATTGTATACTGCAAGTTTATGTATTCTGCTTCAATGCATTTAACCAGTGCATTTTCATCCAGCATGGTAGGAAAAGCATCTGATGCCTTTTTTCTCTTAAGTTAACTATACTGTGATGCCTCCAGGAATTATTTTTATGAACACTTGGACAAAATTGATTAAATGCAATACATTGTGTGTAGGCTTAAAATTGTTAGGGTAAAATGCTTTGATCTGAGGCAAACGAATTTAACTCATGCAGTGCAAGTGCTTGCTTTGTCACTTATCAGCCCCCTTTTTAAATGGAAAATGATTTTGAGTTGAGGCACTCAATAGGATTGATAAGTGGTGTAGAATGTTCTTGATTTGAAATGTGTTGGGTTTTGTGCTGAAAGGTGATTTTGGTGTACTTGGATGAACATGGTTGGAGAATATGAAACCTGGGTGATTTTTTTTTTTTTGGCCTGGAAGGAAAGCTGAAATTACTGAGCTGAACTCAGGAAGAAATCATGGGGACGACTTGATTTTTTTTTTTTTTTTTTTTTTGGTGAATTGGAATGCAACAGAAGGTGCTGTGAATTTTTTTTAACTGACTTTTGGAAACTGAACTGGGAGACATTAATTGATTTTTTTTTTTTTAATATTTTCTGTTCTAGGCTGTTTCTAACATCGGCCCATCATGAAATGCAGCGTAATAACAACACATACATGGAATAATGGCTGTAAAACAGTCCAGTGACATGTTTTTACGTTGCACAGCTTACACTTGTTGTGGAATTGCAATGACCCTCAATGATGTGAGGGTTTTTTATGCTTCATATTTGTATGTGCTGCTGTGTTTTGGAAGTTCTGGATTCATGGAAACTGGTTTGCAATTCTGTTGAAGTGACTTGCCTATAGACCTGGACCACATTATTTGTTCAGTTGCCTTGGGGTGAGCTGTTTGCGTTAACTGATGCTGTCAGCTTGTGATGCATTGACTCAGATGTTTTTTTGGTACTCCTGATTTTGTATGAAGTTTTTCATAAGAGAATGTTTGTTATGACTTCCATGATGTTGGCCTAGAATCATAGAACTTTTCATCAAATTCAGATGGTTTGACACAACGTGTCTCCTGGCAGCAATTAATTCAACAGTGCATTGCAGTGCAGTTGAACTTTTGTCAGCAGCTAGTGCACTAGGCTATTTGGAACAAGCCTATATGATAAATTCTAAAAAAGAAAAATCCAGTTGGATCATAACTTGCAAGGATTGTTCTTTTGATATGCAAATGTAACCACTAACACATGTTTCTTTACATTTCACTTGCATCTGAAGAGACTTTTGTGGTCTGGAATGCTATTGATTTTTATATCCGTTAACTTCTGAATGCAGAAATGCAGTGCTGGCAAAGGATAATGATATCGGCTGTTGTTGCACTGTGTTTTTATATGGCTAATTAATAAATTGGGCATTTGAACAACCAGTTGGTTCAATATTTGTCTAAATATATGCAGAGATTGGATATTAGATGACGAATGTGACAGCCTTTTATAAATTATGGAAAAAACAAGCCACAATGTAATGCTTTAGTAACATATTAGATGTTTGTTTTGCCAATCGGACTATATTCAATTTCGATGTTTAAATGAGGATACAGTTGCATAAAGAAATATAAAACATTGTTGGCTTTCAACTTCACAGATTTAAAACCATTTATGGAAATATGAAATGAAAACATTTATGAAAAAAATAAGTTTAACAGTTTTGTTTACAACCGTAGTCAGTAAGCTGTATAGTAGTCCTACACATTTATTTGTGTTGGCTATAGGCTGATTTGGATTTAGTTTGTTGTAATGCAAATTCAATCTGGTTATGCACACCCAGGGTTCGATTTTAAGGGATTTTGATTGTCCCAGGGACAAGTGCAAGGCAGCTCGCTGGTTGTCCGTAAAGAAAACTGATTGTCCACAACACACACTATAGATAGATAGATATAATTTCTCAGTCATTACATCAGACACATTATACATATAAACAGGATTAATATACACATGTACAGTAATGTATGTCAAGTTTAACTAGGGATGCACCAAATTAGATTTTTGGGGCCTGTTCCGATTATTGATATTCCATATCAATAATGGAATATAATGATAAAATCAATAGCATGTGACATTTTTATTGAACTTCAATGCATACATTCACTGATGGCTGGATTTACTAAATGATTGAGTTTAGAGGTCACTAAAACCTGCATTTTATAAATCAACTACAGTGTAGTTACTTGAAAAAAAATGGGTGTACTACTGTAAATAGACAAGCATTGAATGTTTATTTAAATATTTTAACCCTTGGCGGTCTATTTATTCAGCGTGTCTTGGGCTCGTCGGGTCCAATTTATTTTCACACGCACAGTTTATTTTAGATGCGCTGTTTAAAAGCATTTTTTTTCACAGTAAACAGGTTTAAAAGGCACTGCATATCAACATGATACTCAGTACTGCATCTCCAGCCCCGCCACACCCCTTGTTCGCTGTATTTTTCACATACTCCTTCGTAGTCGTGCATGCTGATAAATCATCTCCTGATCACTTGTTTTATCGCCAAACTCAATAATGCAACCCAAGTCATTATTTTATTACTGTAACATCTCAAAAAGATCTACAAATGTCCATGTTATTCTTTGAGCGCTGGATGAGGAAGCAGCTGATACACCCCTTTTTTTTCCCGGATTCTCTTGGCTCCTATCCGCTTCTTTATGGTCTTTAGCTACTGTACCACTGCATAGATGCCGGCACACACTAATACAGGAAGTGTCCACTTTCTTACAGAATATTTGACTATCCTTTTATAAGATGGTTTTTAAAATATATTTATAAAGCACTTGTCCAACGGACCACTGAGTATGTTGGAAGCACTTGTCCGTCTAGATTTTTTTACTGTCCCAGGCAAACAAACAAGCCTTAAAATCGAACCCTGACATCTCGTCATTGCCCAGCTGTTCTTAGAACTATTAAGAAGTTTGCATGCTGTTGTAGTATGCAACTTATTTTACAGAGCGGAAGGACCATAGATTATTGATTGATGTAATATAAAAATGTATACCTAGGTGTCGGGTGAAACACGGATGAGGGAACTTGCTATAATAATACTACGTTTTTGTGTGCCTTTTTATCTACAGGTGCTGATATTGTGCTCAGCATGGCTGTGGTCATCCGTTTACAGGGCCTTGAAATCACTGCAGGGTCTGAGGATATACGCAGTTTCTTCACCGGACTGACAATACCTGATGGTGGGGTACATATAATTGGTGGGGAGCTTGAAGAGGCTTTCATTATTTTTGCCACTGATGAAGATGCAAGGCGTGCTATGACACGATCAGAAGGATGCATTAAAGGCTCTCCAGTCCGTCTATTGCTGAGCAGCAAGACGGACATGCAAAACACTCTTGAGGCAAGCCGGAAAAAACCTGGAAGTATTAATAGGGACGTTGCAGACGAAAGACCAGCATTCAGAAGGTCTGAAACAAGGAACCTGCCTACGACCTTTGCAAAGGATCTAGTTGCAGAAATACGAAGAATGAAACATTCAAAATTTACGTCTGGCTTGCAGGGTTCTGGATATGTGGATATTGACCCTGATGATAATCTTTTAGCTAGTAAGTTGAATTGTGATGGCCATTATTTGTATTTGCGTGGAATGCCATTTTATGTCACAGAAGATGATGTTCGAATGTTTTTCAAAGGATTGGCAATAGATGACATCATCTTGCTGAAAAACGGACGAGGCCAAAATAATGGAGAAGGCATGGTTAAGTTTGCAACTCTGCAGGATGCACGTGAGGGACTTAAACACGACAGAGCATATATCGGAACTAGATTTATTGAAGTGAATACCTCTACAGAGAAGAAGTGGATTGATGCAATGGGTTACAGAAGGCGACATGAAGAGACTCTCTGTGATCGCTCCAGAGAACGGTCACCAGTATATGTGAAAAGCTATTCTAAGGAACGTTCAAGGTCACGGTCACTGAGAAGAGAACAGCCTAGTGAGGAGGAGCGTTGTGTCCTGGTGGAAAACCTGTCTCATTCTAATGACAAAAGGGATATCAAGAAATTCTTCCGACCTGCAGTCTTGGCTGATGACCAGATTTTGTGGTTACATGACAAGTATGGTGGCAAGACCAGAGAGGCTTTTGTTTTATTTAAGAAGTTAAGGGATTATTGCAGTGCATTAGACCGCAAAAAGGGTAGGCTTGGGGACCGCACGATATACATATCTCCCATTTCAAAGAAGAAAATGGTGGAAATGATTGATGCTGAGAAGCAGAAGCTAGAAGTGTACCATGAAAGATCTGTTAAATTGCAGGGAAAAAAGCAGCATTCATCAAGCAACGACTATCCATCTCCAAGAACTTGCATCTACGTGCGAAACCTTCCATTTGATGTCCAAAAGGAGGAGTTGAGGAATTTCTTTGCTGGATTTTGGCTAACTGAGGATTGCATTCATTTGCTTTATGATGACAAAGGTGTTGGGCTTGGGGAGGCGTTGGTAAAGTTCAAGTCTGAGAACTGGGCAATAAACGCAGAGCGTTTGAATAGGAGACAGTTTCTAGGACACGAGGTGTTGCTGAGGCGTATTACAAGGGAACAAATGCAAGAATTTGGTGTTGCAGACCATTTGGTAAAGGAAGAAGACCCAAGAGAGAGTATTCCTCCAAGATACAGTGGAAGTAATGAGAAGTCCTTTTTCTCAGATGAAGGAGAAGTTTCAGCACCTGCATTAAGTGTTCACTCAAAAACAATTTCACCCCCCATGCAGGACTTCATGTTTGGCCATAATACTGGTAACAGTGGATTGTATCAAGCAGTGGATAATACTGGTGGTTTTTGGGATGGAGGGCAAGGAACTATGCTCCATGTAAATGGATCAAGTGGTTTTGCAGAACGTGATGGTCCCACTTGTGTCAAACTGATGAACTTGCCATTCCAAATAAATCTCAACGAAATCTATGACTTCTGTTATGGCTACCGTGTAATTCCAGGCTCTGTATCATTGCAGTTCAACAAGAAAGGTTTGCCAAAAGGTACTGCAACAGTTGTCTTTGAAACACATGAGGAAGCACAGTCTGCTGTGAAGGAACTGAATGGCAGACCAATTGGTACTCGAAAAATCAGTTTGGATTTCCTTTAGACTAATGTGGGGTTGAGTGACTAGGATCAGTGCAAATAAAATATTGACATTTGATGTAATTGCTAACAAATGACTGAACAGCATCTCATTGTGAGTTTAAAAGAGAAATACATAAATGAAACTTGTGTAATTGAAGTGGCTGTTTGGAATCTGAACTCTGTTGATTTAGCGCAAAGCTGACATTGATGGATAAAGTGGAATTTGTATCCTATCTGTTTTTATTTTTGAGTTTTAAACATTGCAGCTGTGGATAAATGTAAGACTGCTTTTCAATTGCATCTGCAACATCAGTAGTTCTGCCTACCAGATGATACATCCAGAACCTGACATTTTCCTAATTTGATGTTTTTTTTTTTTAGTCCTAGCCAAACAGTTCTGTATTGAGATTTAAATATTTAGTATGCATCACTCTTTTGTGCTGAAAAGAGAAAGAGTAAAAAAAAAAAAATAAGGCTCTGTAAATTTGTTGTTCATTTGTTCCAGCCAAGTCTTTTACTTTTGTATATTGGGTACTCGGCCTCAGTGTTCAATAAATTTTCCGTAATTCTAGAAACCCAGTGTCTTATTTTTTTATTTATATTTGTGTGATTATTTATTTTTTTATTTATTTATATAACCGATGAACCTGTTTTATCACCTCACTTAATATCATACCCCGTTTTATTATCATGATTTTTCAATGGCAGGTTCTTTGAGAAATTACCTCTCAATATCATCTCATAATCCTGTTTTGTCACATTTTGTGCAGCCTGTCAAATGCTATGGGGGCAGTCTTAATGGGATACAGTTCCGTTACAAAACACCAATGTCATCAAATGTTTATTTTAATATTGTCAATCTTATACAAATGCACAAAAAAAAGTGAAACGCCTAACTGATAACTCATCAGTTGGCAATTCATGGCTTTTTTTAGATAATGACACCAACTGTTTTGTTAATGATACAAAATGTATTTCTCCTGTAGTAAACACTATGTACATTTGTTTAAATGTAAGGAATGACAATGTACAGTATTAAAACACTGCTCTTAATTCCCCATTAGTTTTTCTATTTTTTTTCTCGCACTTGTTTGATCAGTTAAGTTTTGGGCATTAGTTGATTAATAGATTCATTCCTGCACATTTTTAATAAAGGTAACGATCTAACAGTGGCTGTCCTGCATAGTAATACATTTTTTACAAATAGAATCTTTGGGGGGGGGGGGTGGGAAGCCCAATGGGAATTTGGTTGTTTTTTTTAAAAGCATTTCAATTTCAGTAAATGTAACACATTTTCACAGAACAACGTCAATCCATTAATAGGAAAATAGAATTGATTGTAGTGCATGCAGACTTTGAGGATCGTTCTGGATGTTGCAGAAAATGGAAGTGTGTGTGTAGCAACAACCAGATACAAACTTATGTGAGAAGTCACCTTGCGTGCATTCTTTCTCAGCAGGGGATGTTGGGAAATGGAGTTCAATGTGCCTAGCCAAAAAAAAAAAATCTGCCCAATTTTTAAATTGTACATTTTTTTTTTTTTTTTTTTTTATCTGCAATCAACTCTTTAATCTGTTAATCGGAGCAGCCCTATATATATATAGTGTACAAAATTGAAGGCATATTAAGACGTTTTTTCAAAAATGTACACGGGTTAAAATATAAAAAAATCTTATTGGATGTTTCGGGCAAAAGCCCTTCAGCTGTTTTTAAAAAGAAAAGTTTAAACCTTTTCTTTCATGTGTGGGTTGGGGGAAACGAAAAGACGTTTAGCAGACCAGTTTGTAGAAAACTTAAGCATTTGCATTACCACTACTAGAAAGTAGCTCCCACTTCAACAGTGATGATCACACTTGAAGACATCATTCTGTGTGATCAATTAGTACTATGGAACAAATGTTGCTCGGAAACAAAAGGAACGAGAGATCTTCAAACTGGGAACTTTGGAACCTCTGGGAATGAACATTCTATTCTAACACAGCTGAAGAAGGGCTTTTGCCCGAAATGTCCTGAAAATAAAAGATTTTTTTAACTTTTTGTGTACATTTTTTAAAAACCTTATATATGTGTGTGTGTGTGTGTGTGTGTGTGTGAGAGAGAGAGAGAATGAATGAAAACTAATGTAGGTACTCAGTGTTAATAATTGATTCTATCAGGATGTTTTGGAGTACAAGTCCTTTAGCTGGATGGAAAAAGCAGTGCTGTAAACAAGCTGTTATAAACAAGTTGTCTTTCAAAAGAAAAGTTCTGGAAGATAATGGCATGATGACTTCAGAATAGAATGTTAATTCCCAGAGGTTCTAAAGTGCCTAATTTGAAAATGAATTTGTGTCCTTTTTGCTTCCTGGCTGCATTTGTCCCATAGCAGTGATTTATCCCACACATTGTCATGTCTTCTGCAGTGTGGTCATTTGTGTTAATGTCTGGCAATAGGAGATGTAGAGGTGTTAATTCTTATACTTGGTAGATGTTCCACGAAGTGATCAGCTAAATGCTGTTTTGCTTCTCCGTGTACAGTTTGTTACACTTCACACAACCAATGCAGTATACTATTCCTTTACTGGTGCAAGTAAACATCTCATGAATAGTGAAGGAAGATTCTGCCCCTTTTGATTAATAAATATACTGATGCACAAAAGAATATCAAACAAAATCACAGAAAATGTGAACAAAAATACAGATCAACATTCAGTATGAAAACATTACAAAGTTAGTATCGGGTGTGACATCTCTGACCATTAACAAGCCTAGCAGCATTGACGCATAGACCAAATCAGCCTCTGGATAGACTGCACTGTGTGGTCTTGCATTGTCCTGTTAGAAACAGTAAGTTTTAAAGAAAATTCACAAACTTGTTTTTAATAGTCATAAGCAGCGGTCCAGATAAATTGCGTACCTGCTATTTTTACGCATTAAATCTGAAATTTGCACTAAAATTCAATTTAATGCATAAAAATATGCATAGCAATTTTGCTGCACAGCTTGTCGACCTCCCCTAAAACTTCCACTAACAACTACATCTAATAAAACAACCCAACAACATTATCCAATCTTTGGCTAGCCCTGTTGTCTTTGCTGCCAATCACAGTAAGAATAAGAAATTCAAAACTACGCAGACTGAAGGTAAACACCCCAGTCCAACAACAAATCCAACTGGAACGGTCATCGGAGGCAACCGCTAAAAAAAGGTGCCTATAATATTAAACAGACCATTTTATAATGTATTAATGCATTTCCTTATTTTATTTATCTGCATGGCTTTATATTGAAGTTTTAACATGTTAAGAATTTTATGTTAAAATATAAGTGACGTAATTAATTTGCAGACAGTGTTACCTCAAAAAAAAAAGCCGATAAAGAACCTTGTAGAACACACACGTGGTTGTACAGTAGTTCAAAGTAACATTGCAGTTAAAATGGAAGGCTCTTTTTTAATGCCTACGCCATTACCATTAAAGATTGTACAAGTATTTATCGAGATTACTCATGACTTCAAAGTAATAGTGCATTTTACCCCCTGAAAATACATTTTACTCCCTGTTAAAATTAGAGGGTAAGTTACTCCCAGACCCAAAACCTTATCTGGAGTGATGGTCATATGTCATTCAAATTTTCTCTAATCCCCATAAAACTATATATCATTTAAAAGCTTATAAATTTAAGAATATTATTTTGAAACTGTTTATAGAATTCAGAACCTGGTAAAATATAAAAAGGTACAATATTGGCAGAAAAAAAGTTTCCTATTAACAATTTATCCTCCTACTATCCCATTTCAATGTTTCAGGTCCCACTGATGGTGCTAAAGGAATGAATGTCCCCACAAGAGATACAGTAGTAATCTATCTCCATATGAATGCTATTTACATCATTCAGAACGTGCTGGAATATAAAATGGCACATAAATGAGAAAGAAATTACAAAGTGACATTTTTCAATAATGTTATGCATTCACTGCACCATATACATATGACTTTAATAACTTGACCCTGTCAACCAAAATGTAATACCACAGAGAGGTGGTGTTAATGTAAAAGTCAAACTCTGAGGAGACCATAACTGGAATGAGTTTTGACCTCTTGAGGTTAAATAAGTAAAAAAAACAAAATTAATCAAATGGTAAATAAATAAATAAATATATAAAAAATCTGCCTGCCTCTCTGATCACCTGCTCTGTCTGGGGTCTGCACTGTTAGGCAGGGTAAACCAGAAAGTATGGTAAAGCCACATTCTCGACCCTAAAATAAAAAAAGTAAAGCACAGTAAATGCATAGTATCGGCACAGGAGAAGGATGATACACTGCAAAATTACCGTGCACATTTATGATCAGCTTTTATAAGGGTAGTGTTATTATACTACAAATAAGCTGCAAATAATTTAGATGTATTGCTCAAACATAACGACATAAACAGCAACCTTGTATCCAAGATGTCTGTTGTACAAGGATTACTACTAAAAATCAGCTAGAAAAAAAAATGTACCCTTCAGATGGTAAATTACAAATAAAAATACAAAACCGTGCAGACATCTGACAAAAAAAAAAAAAAAAGACTTAGAACGTCGCCTTATAAAGAAATCGATTGCCTAAATATCGATAAGCGATCAGTCTGACAGGTATTTTATATGTAAAACTAGTAAATAAACCAACTGGCAAACACGATAATGTGTTCTAAATATATTATTAATGTCATGGCATATTAGCATGGCATATGTGAGAACATCAACAAAAGAACAGATTCAAAATCAAATAATGAATCCTCTTCCGTGTTTACAGCGAAAATAAAATCCAAAAGCTCTTTATACTCTAAATCAGGATCCTCGACCCCACTGGCGTAATCACAACTACTCCCATTCTCCAAAACTAACTGCATTGCAGCCTGTGCAACTACCTTGCGAGATCGCTCACCAAATTCCATTAAAAAAAAAAATAGCTCTGTTTTCACTCCTAACTACAATCTCACCCGGGTTCAGAGTTCATCGAGCCTATCGGTACTCACAGATCACATTTCTGCGTCATTTTAAATTATGCAATTTTTTTGTATTATTTTCCCTGACTGAAGTGGGAGCTTGCAAATTATATTCATAACACCCTCCAGCTGTATGTAGTGGCAGGAACAGTAGCAACAGTTGTACCCCTTTGAGGAGTCAGTGTATGTTACTCCAAGAAATTTGCTAGGATGGGTCTTTAACACAAAGTTATTGTATATAAAACTGTCAAAAATTTAAATGTACATATTGTGGAGGGAGGCCACAGTGACCTACATATACTGGTAGCTCAATTTATTTTTCTCCCATGGTGTGGGATGTCAGACAATTTTGTAATCAGATTTTTAAATACGTAGTGCTAATGCGGCCATAATAAAACAACATCATTGTAGACAGTATTTAAAAAAATAATTATTATTGTGTATCTCTTTCAAAAATGACTGAAAAAGGACACTTGGTAACAGTACAGTATGAACCCGTGCAATTGTCTAGAAGATGGGGATCCATTTACTATAGGAGTAGTTTTACGTGTCATATAATATAGTTGCATGAATTAATTTATATTATTGCCACATTCTTTTTCAAATTCTATGTAGGCCCACATGCTTTTTTGTGTCTATCACATCTCTGGTTATTTTTAGGGTATTAGTTGTTAACCATTTGCTTTGGGACTATTGTAAGAGGAGAGGGGTACAGGTTGTTCCTGAGGACTGGATGCAGCTCTGGGTTATTACAGTAAAACCTGTCTAATCCGCCTTTGCTTTTGGACCAGAAAATTGTGCCAGATTATACAAGCGTGCTCGATTAGAGGTACTGTGAAATCTAATACTGTATCTACAAATAAAGGTATAAAAGACTAATAAAATAGGGCTCCCAAGTGGTGCATCCAGTAAAACGCGCTCTGCATAGAGTGCAGGATGCGCCCTATAGTCTGTACGTTGCCAGTTCGAGTCCTGGCTATTCCTTCGCCTACTGAGGACGGGAGCTCCCAGCGTTCAGTGCTCAATTGGCGGGCTAGGTCGGCCAGGGTGTCCTCGGCTCACCGCGCACCAGCAACCCCTGTGGTCTGGCCGGGTGCCTGTGGGCTTGCCTGTAAGCTGCCCAGGGCTGCGTTGTCCTCCGACGCTGTAGCTTTGGGTGGCTGCATGGCGAGTCTGCAGTGTGAAAAGAAGCGGGCGGCTGACGGCACACGCTTCGGAGGACAGCGTGTGTTCGTCTTCGCCCCTCCCAAGTCAGCGCAGGGGCGGTAGTGGTGGGCTGAGCCTAAAAATAATTGGACATTACTAAATTGGGGAGAAAACAATACAAATAATTGGCGACCACTAAATTAAAAAAAAAAACAAAAAAAAAAAAACAACTAATAACATAACTTAATACAATTCACACAGTACACTTACACGCCAGGTATATCCAGAAAAGAGAGGCTCTGGCTTGTGGAGGGTGCCACATTAATTAAAATTGAGATTTTGGTCAGGGCCCAAACATTATAAAATGGAGATTTGGTCAGGACCCAAATATTATGCCGAATTTTACAGAATTCCGGTTTGTGAAGGGGCTGGGTTAGACAGGTTTTACTGTACTAACTAATCTGCATGCATAGCTTTAATGGTAGACCATGAGCGGAAATTAGTAAATTCACAGCCTATACAAACTTACAGAATGGAGCTAGTCATTTTGACCTTGTTGTTTACATTCAATTATAACACCCAATCAACAAAAACATTTTAAATATGTGTACTGGTTTGAAACAATAAAAGAGTTAATTCAAAAGCATTTGCAATACAATATGCAAAACTGAATAGATGAGAATTTATGAAATGTTAAATTGGCATTTTGATGTATTAGCCATTTGGCTTACAGCAAAGATAAGAAGACTGGAAGAGTTAATTTTCATCCTCTGTGACATCCCCCACTTTTTTACGCAGAGTGGTTGGGGCCCTCTGCTGCAGAACAACCAAATATTAAGAAACAAAGGATTAAAGTAAATAGTACAGTACATTAAAACAGCAGCTTAACACTGAAAAATGTACAAACCATGCTTTCTTTCAGTCCCTTCTCTTCCTGCAAAGAGGACATGTACTTTTTTTTTTTTTTTTTTTTTTTTTTTTAACAAATCCTGGAAAATACATTAAACCATTTAGATTTTTTGTGATTGATATTGTTTTTCTGTTTACACAATATTTTGTATATATAAAACTAGTTTGATTTTAAGATTGCAATACTGGTTAGATAGAAATGTGTTGTCAAGATCAAGAAATTCCCAGGATCTCGACATTTCAAATAGATGTTTACCCACAGTAAAAGTACTTTATGTACACAGTTTATTTTCTTTTTTTTAAGCAGGTTAAAAACTAATAAAATTACTGCACACTCAAACTCTGCAAAATGACTATCCACAAAATTAAACAGAAATATTCTGCCCACAAGAAATGTACATCATAGAATTTAGATTTCCTGTGTTAAATTATGTTTCTCCTCTGAGCAGTGATGGTACTTCTGTTACTGCAGCAGATAGCTTCTACAGCAAGATGGTCTAAACAGTGGCACTTGAATATCACCATCCTAAAATATATAAACATGCAAAAAAAAAGTTAAGTGTATTGTTATTCTAGGTAATAACAGAAATAAGAGGATCTATAACTCAACCACAGGAGAAAACACAAGCAAGATTAATATAGGGGGCGACTGTATTTCTATCCAGCACTGTTAGGATTATTAAAATAGACCCCACTGTCCTCGTACTTGCACTGATAGCTCACGGTTTTTTTTACTCAACCTACAAAGATTACTGTTGTTTCTTAACACAAGGTGAAAAAAGTACAACTCAAAAATCAAATTCAATCCATTCAGACACTATGCTTACAGAAAATTAATTATTATGAAAGTGATTATACAAGGGGCAGTGATACTGTTCTTCAGTATACTTCTAAATAATCTCTTACCTGTAACATCCCTTACATATTCTTTGTCGAACCAGTTCTGTCGAGTGGTGATTTGGAATTAGCACAAACTATTTGTAAGCGAGACTGATAGTCTGTTGGGCAAAGTGTACTCCTGAAAACCTGCCAAAACAGAATGAAATGCTATACTCTTGCACTTTAGAACTTTTAGACTTCTAAACCTGAAATACACTCTGTGTTAGGCACAGAACTTCAGAACTAGATTTGTAGTGTTGCTTTAATGAGCAACTGTAGCTGTACTCTGCCAAAAATGCATTTTGGTCTAGTTTCACATACTGTGATTAGCACTACTCTTGAACTGTTCACACAGGGAATTAAGTATTATCAAGGCTGATCCCTTCCCTACATATTGTACAATAACCCAACTATAATAATGCACTTAAAGTAACTTTAACTTCATGGAAATACTGTTCTCTAAATGTGTCCGTAAAAGTAAGAATGTTACTAGAAATAATGTAATAATTAACTACAGTACTATACAAAGATAAAACATTAAAAAAACAACAAAGTTCACTAGTCTACAAAAGTTTAAATAAACCAGGAACTGGGAAACAAAACAAGCAATAGGTTTCACCCAACCACTTGGTCTTATGATGTTCTGCATTAGTTTGCCAGCTCGCCCATATTAAAAGCTGTAAGAGAGGAATAGAAGCGATGCATGCAGATTGGTTACAAATAAGCTTGAGTAGCGCTCAAGTATGGTAGTCCTCCCTTTTCTGTTAGCTCCAGTAGGTGGTAAATGTGTGTTGTCTGATGTGCAAGTCACTGGAAAGACAATGGCTGAGGGTTTATTGTGTTCAATTCTTAATCCTTTAACTCTGACTTCCAGAAACATTTGCAAATCTTTAATAGCAATCAATATTTGCTATTCCATGGATCCAGTCTTTGTTTTCCTTCATTTTACCTCTTAAATTATTACTGGAAGTGCAGCATTGAAATGTGTGCAAAGCAATAGGAGACCCACAATGAAATGTGTGCAAAGCAATAGGAGACCCACAATGAAAATCCACAACATACAATATTTTCGTATTTTTATGACATAGCTTGTTTATGCCACAAATGTTCAGATTTGTTATGTAAAATATGTCAATAAGAATATACTGTAGCTTCCCTAACATTTGAAGGTACTGTACAGTAACAAGGTAATTTTTTACAAGGCAGTACAGAGTAGGCAGTATGGAGCCTGTCCCTTCCAATAGGTTAGCTGGCTGCAGAAAAGTCCATTCATACAACATTTTGTAAACTCCTTTTGAAGGTCTTCTATTAATACAGGGCTTCTCAACCTTTTTTGAATCATGCCACACCTTAGCAATTGTGACATAAAAAATAAGGGGTTGGCAAGAAACTGTCAAATTTACTATAAAAACACTGAGATTCATTATTATTATTATTATTATTATTATTATTATTATTATTATTATTATTATTATTATTATTATTATTATTATTATTATTATTATTATTATTATTATTATTATTATTATTATTATTATTATTATTATTATTATTATTATTGGGCAGCAGTGTGGAGTAGTGGTTAGGGCTCTGGACTCTTGCCCGGAAGGTTGTGGGTTCAATCCCAGGTGGAGACACTGCTGCTGTACCCTTGAGCAAGGTACTTTACCTAGATTGCTCCAGTAAAAACCCAACTGTATAAATGGGTAATTGTATGTAAAAATAATGTGATATCTTGTAATAATTGTAAGTCACCCTGGATAAGGGTGTCTGCTAAGAAATAAATAATAAATTATTATTATTATTAATAATAATAATAATAATAATAATAATAATAATAATAATAATAATAATAATATTATTTCTTAGCAGACACCCTTATCCAGGGCAACTTACAGTTGTTACAATATTACAAAATATCACAATACCAATAAGAGCAGTTATAAAATATAATACAATCAGTAGTAAATAAGAGCAAATTCAAAGGAGAGAAAATAAAGAATACAGTAAATAATTTGAGAGAGATTTCGACTAAGAGCCGTTAAACTTAAATATTTGGTTAGAAGAGTACATTTTAAGAGTAGTATTTTCAAATAATTTTTCCTCAGTAGTGTGTGTCCATGTGTGTACAGATAAACATTTTCAACTTCTATAGTTCATGAAGTAGACCTCAAGCCAAATCAGCCCAATTATAAATTATATATACCAATATTAATGCCCAGATCCCCTCTTTCCATAAAGCATGCATCCCTTACTCCATTTTTTGTTAGCTTCAAGCAGCCAATCAGGTAGGTCAAATTTTGTGGCAAGCAGCACACCAATTACTGATTCAATCATGTACTGACAACACTTACCTCAAGATCTTCCTCCTCATCCACATTCAGTATATTCTGGAATGCAGTTGTGTAAACCTCTAAAGCCTTTGCATGGAATGTCATTTCCACAGTTACAAATTCACCAAAGATTTTCTGCAATTAAGAACCCAGCATATAACGACCCTTGATTTATTCACTAATCAATGCATAGATGCTTTTCAATATACAGTAGTCTTTGGCTAAGAGAACACCCCTCAGGTAAGCAAGCAAAGTGTTCTCCAAGACAGAGTTGACCACCAGACACAATATGAATCAATAAATAAATATGCAATACTTGTCATGATGCATGAGCATCAACATATGAAATTAATAGAAGTAAAAGAAAAACAATAGGCAAGTGTATGACAATAAACCTGAATAATAAACACTGTCAAATTAAATTGACACAGCACCCCTCCACACACGTTAAAAAAAATGCAGCAGCACCTCTAGATTAATGATGATTAAACATGTACAGTATTCAAGACATGCACAAAAGTATTTAACAGAATGGTGAAGCACCTCACCAGAACAGGAAACACTAAATTGCTCGACTCGAGTCTGATGCAGGTTTTTTTCAAGAGCTTGAACAATTTACAACTTTTTGTAGGAAGAGAAACAGCGGCGCGTTTCTCAGTTGATTTACATGCCATTTTGTAGTGATGAGGTGCATTCGTAGAAATCAGAATACAAAACGAGGCATTGATAAATGACGGCAGTTCTGGAAAGATTTAATAAACCAATCATGTGCCCCAAGATACTCTCTTGGTGACAAGGCATTTTTGAAAAATTTGAATGAACCATTAAATTTAATGTTTGATGATGAGTTATCAGGTTACAACAGTACTGTATCAGTTGTTCTTTTAAGTGGTTACTGTTCCTTTAGGCACAGCATTTACAATGGGGAAAAATCAGTTTCACCAAAAGGTTATTCTCTTAGCCGAAGTGTTCTCAAAGAAGGTGTTCCTATACGAGGAGACTACTGTAATAATTAAGGCTGTAAACAAGCCTTAAGGTTAAACAATTATATGCGTAAATGATTGCTTACTATTTAGCCCTTTAGGGGCTAAGCTATTTTCTCCTGTTTTTTCCTGCTAGATTTGGGCATATAACTAACTGTAAAAGACTACAGGTACATGTCATACATTAAATGACTGTGCACACACTAGACTTCCATAAATAACAATTAAATAGTCGGAGACTCACCCTGTTTAGTACAGATAACAAAAAACACAGAAAAGAGATGCTTTTTAGAAAAAAAAAAACATTTATTGTTTATAACACATCATTTTAGCATGGCCAGCTCAAATCTGACAGCGTAGAATGAAACTGCAACATGTAGGGAACATGAAAAAAATTGGGTAATAAATAAAGTAATTACAGCCACATATAGAGGTAACAAATAAACTAAACTGAAAAATATGCAAAAGAAAAATGTTAAAAATGTCACCATTTCTCTTCTTTTGTAAATATTTTGTCTGATTACTGCACCGAGGTAGGTCTGTCCTACAGTGCAGCAGTAATATTGCAAAACACTCACATTCACGGTTTTCTGCTTATATGGTCCAATGCCGGAAATAAACAAATAGGACCTCGTTTTCAAACGGTGCTCTGTCAGTATAGTAGGGCTGTCTCTTACAGTGCCCGAGTAAAAATATTTAAAGGGCCAGGTTGCCGACGTGATTTTTTTTCATGGAGTGGACCGTAAAGTGTAAACTGTCATACACAATTTTACTGAAACATTAAACTTGGTTTAAAATTCATAGTCATCTTTATAAACCTTTACATCCTTAATAACAATCCTTTTACTTAAAGTTAGTTCCATGTTGAGCCTATTTTATTATATATATATATATATATATATATATATATATATATATATATATATATATATATATATATATATTAAATAATGTTTGGTGGATATTTATAAGCCATTGATCTGATACAGCCTGAAGAAAACAACTGGTTTATTTTTTCTCCACTACATAAATCCTAGTGAAATAAGTACCTATGATGTTAGAGAACCTCAATATATTTGTCTGCTTTCATGTTCAAACCTGTAATGATCAGACAGTCCACACAAGTAATAGTAAAAAAATAATAATAATACAGTTCAGCAATAACACAGAACATTCTGACTAGATGGTTGAATGAAAATAAAAGCATGATATATAGTCTAAATAAGGATTCTGTGCATTCCATCTCAAGCAGGATTAAGACTGACATTACAGACAGCAGTGGGTTTAAAACTCCACCAGAAAACAAATGCACACACCATGATTTATAAAACAGCCAGCATACCTTGATATCTCTAATTTTTTGTTTCTCAAATTCATCAATGGCTTCTTCCAGCGGCCGGGTTGTGCGAGTGGCATTCATTGTGGCTCTCTGAAGTTCACTGTCTGCCTATCTCACAACAATAAACACCATTAATAATTCTGCACATTATATTTGATATGCTTGCTGTTAAAACTGTTCCAAATAAGATGTCAATTCCCTTGGGCATTCTGGAATGGTTAACCAATTGTGTTTATTATACTAAATACATTTTTTAATAGGAAATATATGTTGATACAATAAAATGTTTTTAAACACTACTGGAAATGTGTTATGAATCCTGTGTTAGAAATTGGTCAGCCCCAACAGCTACAAACATTACAACTTTAAGAACATACTGATCTAGGAGTCATTATTGATTATATTCTGGTACTTTCAAAAAGTCATACATCATTTAAAAGAAAAAAAGAAAATAATAATAATAATAATAATAATAATAATAATAATAATAATAATAATAATAATAATAATAATAATAATACAACCATTAATGTTCAGTCTTCAGAAACCTCAGATACCAACCTGAGACTGCAGTTAGGTTATGACTACTTACAATCTACTCACAATTATCTGTCGGTCTGACGGGTTCCTTTGCCTCATTCTGTCCAGCTGCTGCATTTGCTTAGCTTCACGATTCCTAGCATTTAAAGTTGCTTTGAGATCCTCCTGTGAAAATGATTTGTAACACCAGCTTCATTGGAGTAAATTGCAACTTTACAAGTATCGCATCTATCAAGTAATTTCAGAGAACCTTCTCCAATCCTTTCCACAAGTAACAGTTTTATGATTAATAAAGTTAACTTACATAAAACGCAAATCTAACATGAGTATTAGGATACTAATATATCATGTAAAAGGCAGAGCTGAACTTACCCTTTTTAGCTTCACAGCTGTCCCATAAGATTTGAATGGTTCTACCACTTTAACTTCTAGCCTTTCTACCTGTGAATCAAATGCATACATATGAAAACTGTAGGACATTTCTTGTACTGTTTTCATATTTTGAGTAGGCCAAATAGGAATACTTTGGGTATATACACTTGGTTTGTTTAAAATATCCTTTTATCCCAAGTGGCGCATCCAGTAAGAATTTCCATGGTGTTCATGTCGTCATCTTTAGATTATTGAGCGCACATTCGCCTCCTGCTGGTGTTCAACTGTGTGAAGCCACCAACAATTTCACTTCCTGTCACAGTTACTTGCACAGCTATCATGTCATCCAGATACAAATGGTCTTAATCCTAAATTGTTATCTCATAGTGTATTCTAGTAGTGTTTGCACTTACTGTAAACTACACTGTATTTAAATAGTGTTTTTGCCCTGTAACACATGTAAGTCACCTTGCATAAAACGTGCTTGCCAAATAAAGTAATAATAATAATAATAATAATAATAATAATAATAATAATAATAATAATAATAATACAAACGCTTGTTAACTATCGTCATGCATGGTTATTGTTGCTAGCTTCACACAGCTATTTTTATGTGTACTATCGATACCAGATATTTGTATTTGCATAAAAAAGTATAAAAAAAAACCCAATCAATGCAACTGCAAAATGTTATAAAATGTACGGTTTTAGTCTGTGCAAACTTTCAGGAAGGTCATATTTTCGGTTTGCTTAAGAAACCTGAATAATCTTCAGGTAAAAAACATTTAATTTGAATAGATGACATGAGTAAATGAATAACACATCAGTGGGGGGAATAAAAGTCAGCACCTTTTATTCCAGGTGAACAGTGACTTGTATGTGACATGGAGATGTTACTAGCACTGCTATCACAGTAATGAAGTAAAGTGTGGAAGCTGTTAATCAAGGTTTTGCACTCAATTCAGAATTTGAGAACATCCCATTAATGCGAGTATAATAGGTGTGCACAGATGAAGCCGAGCCCTGGACCTTTTCTTGGTAATTTTTTGAGATTTTTATTTTTGGGGTTTCACCCCAAGATCAAAGGACAAAAACTTTGTTGTTAAACTTTCCTTTTTGTCATGGAATGAGCCTTCTTTAGGTAAAGCAGTCTGAGATTAGTGCATAGTTAAAACAAATATTTAACTTGGTAAAACTGTTTGAAAAACGTTTTTGTCTCAATGTCTTCAATTTTTTAGTATGTCAAATAATTTCTGCAAAGGACCTTTTAGTATTGCTACTGCATAGCCAATCATTGAGTGTTTTATAATGATGGATGAAATACTAGATTTCTTTGGCAATGCTGCCACCCTGTGGCATAACCATTAAATGACATTGTAAGCATACACTACTAGACCTTAGCATGACATGACAGAAATATGAATGTATAGTTGATGTGTGAATATGTATATAACTATATTAGCTGGTGAGCAATTTTTTCAATGGGCTCATCCCATTGATATTTGTGGGAAACACATGCTCATTAATCCCATCAACAAAGCGCTGACCCAATTCTTCAGAGCAAACGTCCAGTGAAAATCAGGTCAATTCAAGAAAAACGCACATTTCCAAGATCAAAACTACCTCAGCAACAGGCTCTCTGCTTTCAACATGGGTGAAAGTGGCCAATGATCATTTTGATTGAAACTCCTGGGGCAAAACCAATCTTTTGGCCAGGAGCCCATCAAGGCCTCCCGCAACTCTGGGGTTGTACATGCTCTCAGATGCATTCTGAGCCATTTTATACCACTTTCAGAAGCAAATTTGAACTTGACTGTAGAAAAAAATTCAGAAATTACTTCTACAACTTCTCATTTTACCAGATGGATCAACCTGATAAATCACACGAGACTAGTTAATGTTACTCAAACCATTTACATGTACACACTTAGAAAAAAAGGTTCTATCTAGAACCATTAAAGGTTCTTTGCACCGATGTCATAGGGGAACCTTTTTTGGTTCTTCAAAGAGCCAGTTTGAAAAGGAACCTTTTCAAAATGGTTCTTTAAAGAAAAAAAAGGTTCTGTCTAGAACCATTAAAGGTTCTTGCATCGCTGTAGTAGGGAACCTTTTAAAATGGTTCTTTAAAGAACCTTTTTAGGTTCTCTCCCCCCCAAAAGATTCTTTCAAACCATTTCCTTACCCATGCATATTTTGTCTACAATACAGACCCTCCCATCTTGATTTTATTATATTGCTCCTACTACAAAATCATTGTGTGAAATTAAAGATTAATGTAGTGTATTTTTGTTATTGTAACATTTAACTATGTAGACCATTCCCTTTTACAATTCTCCTCTGTAAGTAAGCTATAGAAATATCTTCATTATTAGTTAAAGCAGTAATAAATAGAACACACAAATTACTAACTACTTCTGTGTAAGGTGAATTAAAATTTTTTAAAAAATACAGCAAAACTTTTTTTTTTCTCTAATTGGAGAAAAGCAGCTCCATTTATTAAATACAATCATAAAATATGTACATAATTAAATTGAAATTAAGTAAATTAATTAAAATGAAAGAGTTAGAGACTTCCTTCACATTTTCTCCAGTAAACTCCAGTAAAAACAAACTTAATACACTAAACATTTCTGCAGCTCTTTCAGAACAGAACCTTAATGATCACTTTATGTGTTTATTTTCTAAACACAGGCCGAAACAGCATTATATAGTCTTTTAATACTTTAAAGTATTAAGTTTGAAGACAAATGCCTCCAAAAAGCTCATTGTCTTCCTCGTCTGCTTTGGATATTCAATACCAAATATATAATATAAAGAAAAAACAGACAGCCCCCAAAGAAAGAGACGCATCTAGATTCAAATCATCAGTTAGCATGGACTGGCCATCCATTACGACGGTCACTCTCTCATATGACATAGGAGTTCCCTCTGTACAGTCATGTAAAACAAATCACAGGGGTTGGGAGGGCTGGGTCCTGAAATATATATTTTTTAAATTCAGAAACCCATACATGTCAAAAAAAAAATAAAAAAATACAGTACAAAACAACAACAAAAAAAAACATTATGGACAGAGGTTATTCAAAATGTTTCTGATAGGATAATTGCACTGGCTGAATATACATAAGACCTATTACAAATGCACATGGGGTGGAAGGAAAGGCCACTTATGTTTACATAATATCAGAAAAAATATTCTAAAACATTTACAAACTTTTGTTTTGATCAAATAGTAATATATAGTACATGCAAAAGGTATACAAAATGTAAATATATCTGTTAGTTGCAATGTTTCTTTTTCATTCTCTTACATTCAGCCTACAAGCAGTAAAAGAAGGAAACAACCGATCAATCAAAATGTACTTGATCTATCACAAATAAAGTTGACGAATCTTCTTTTAACAGGGATGGTAGAAGTAATATTGCTGCAGTCAACTCCAAACCTAGAAAAAAACCCCAAAAAAACATAATAACCGATAGGTTGTTACTTGATATCAGTACCAATATCCAGAGAAATCGCATTCCAAAAAAGATTCAGGTGTCAGCTGCTTTAAAAAATACCTGTATATAAAATATATATATACACACACACACACACACACACAGTATATCTATTTACCTGAATAATTATTTTGATAGTTATGAATATTAAAATCCAAAAAAAGAAAATGTAATGTCAACCTCAATGTTTTCCAGAACTGAATCAAAACTCAAACCAAAGCTTGTTACCTTTCTTCTCTAGGTCATTCAAGCAGCTGTTTATTAATTTTTTTACACACATCTGCTTTAATTGAGTCTTCGGGGCTAGTGCTATTAATTGGGAAGCCATCTTGTCTGCATCAATGCCTTATAACAACTTCTTCTCAGTCAGCAACTGCATAATATAAACAGGATACAAAATATTTAAACTCTTTAAAAACAAAGCCTCCAAGGCTGATCACGGTTATATATTATTATTGCAGACACCTTGATCCAGTGCAACAAATAAATAAGCTGCCAAATAAATAAGCTGCCAAAGGTTAAATTATTGATTACCTGCATATTAATGGAGTCTTCCCTCATCAACTCCTTCACAGCAGTAAGCAGCTGTATGATTTTTGTTTTTGAGAATTCATTCTGATCCTTCTTTCCAGTTCCTAAAATGAAGTCATATATCACCTGAAAGAAGTATGTACAAAATGAAGATGGATAACTCAAGCTATTGTTTCTATGTCAGTTTATCACACTGCTTTTAAACACCGATTGCTGCAATATGTTTTCTTATTTGTGTGCAATACTTACATACTTTCCCTGTTCAAAACAAGGAAACTTGTCCATGACTGTTTTCATGTCCCCACCGGGACTGTGGACAACCACATTTGACGTCCTTTGTGTGTCTCTTTTAAAAGCATTTTTATATGATTTTCATTGGGCTGTGGCTTTGCCCATTCCTTGGATAGCTCAGACACATTTCTCTCATAGTCATCACTATTGCATTTGAGCAGTGACCCATTGCAACAGTGAAACTCCTTTGTTTTTTTAGTGGTGTTTCACCTCCAGAAGACTTTCTTTTCTCACTCCATCTCAAATGCGAGCACTGTAGGATTTGCAGAAAGACTGTGAAATACATTAAAACACTGTGAAGAGAAGAGCAGGGGGCTGGAGTGTCTGTGAGTTTGCCAGAGAGAATGACTGCAGGTACACAGAAAACATTAATAATATACCAAACAATAGTGTGAGAGTAACTTTAAAAATGCACTAAAAATCATTTAAATTGGAAAATTCCTCTATATCAAAATAACTCAGGCCAAATGTTCAGAGACATACCCAGGGTTCATTTCCTTCCTGCTTGATTGTGGGATAGGTCTGGTAAAATTTGTGTCCCATGCTGCGGTATTCTGCACTTTGGCCAATGTGTGGAAATAGGCCCAGGTAGTAGCGTGCACTTTCCTCAATCATTTTTGACCATACCATGACAGATTCATTTTCCTTCAGATGTCTTTTTACATACTCGCTTAATGGAGGCAGTGGAACATTCATAGCTATGCTTTGGCCTGTGAATAAAATAAAGTAAAAAAATCACAACAATAAAATAATTAAACTGTTTAGATGACTCCCATCCATCCATCCACTATCATAACAGCTTATTCCTTTAGAGGGTCACAGTGAGCCGGCGCCTAACCCAGTAGACAGAGGGCAATGCAAGGCAGGACTACACCCTGACAGGACGCCAGTCCATCGCAGGGCACCACACACACACTCACACACACACACACACACAGAGGGCAATTTAAACAGCAGGTCTTTGGACTATGGGAGGAAACCGGAGTACCTGGAGAAAATGGGCCAAACCCGCCTCGCTCGCTCCCTGGCCTTACGCGAAGTTGCCGGGGTCCCCCAAGTGGACTGCACCTCCTTAATAAAATCGGGGAAGGCCGGGAGCACCCTGGACTGCTGGGATTGCGCCAAAGGCGACTCGAAGAGAGACCACCGAGGTTGGTCTACGGCAGGTCATTTGATCCCCAGATGGCGAGTTGCCCACTCCACCAGTGACCATGAGGAGTCATCAACGTCCAGCACCTCCATCTCAGACTCTGAGTGGTGGGACGCCAACTCTGCCTCCACACTGTCCTCTCCAGGGAGAGGTTCCCCTTTTGATGCATCCCGAGAGATAGCATCCACGTCCCATGCGTCTTGTTGCGCAACTGGAACGGACAGGGGTTGTGGTAGGACCATCGGCTGGTTGGTAACCGGCCCGACCGGTTCATCCGCGGCCCAAGCTGTAGCGAGGGACATGAGCAGCGATTGCTGCCCCATCATCATGTCCATAAACTGGGACATCTTGGACGTGAGCTCTGTGACACTCGACCTGTCACTGCCTCGCCTGTCCCGACGAGGAGAACGGGAGCGTCCTCTCCATCGAGGTGACCCAGAACGAAACTATGAAGTCCGGCGGGAGCGTTCCTTGCGAGGGGAGGGACCTCGCGCTATAGGTGGACTGTGGGAGCGTTCCCTCGTGCGCCAAGTGTCTGGAGATCTTTGGCCAGCGGTGAGCTGGGAAGACGGACTCCTGGACAACTGCAGCTTCACTGGCGGGGATGCCAAGGAAGACGGCGGGGCAGATAGGGTGTGTGAAGACCCTGGCGAAGGTAAATGATCCCCAACTGCTTTCCTCGCCCTGTGACACAGAGTGTGCGTTTGAAAAATCGCGCACAACAGGCAGAACGTTCTGCCTGCTAAGGCCGACGCCGCATGCTCCGGCCCCAGGCAGGCCACGCAGTCCTCATGTGGGTCGTTCGCCGGCAATTTTGTCCCACAGGTGACACAGCGGTGAAACCCAGACATAATACGGCATGTTGGTCGCCGAAGCATACCGTGCCGATAAAGCATTTGGCGCCGAGCGTCAAAAGGAGAACGTCGAGGTGCGTGCACCGAGCGCCGAAGCGCTGAGCACCAAGCGTCAAAGCGTTAAGGTGCGTGACCGAGCACCGAGCACCAAAGCGTAGAGGCGCGTGCACCGAGCACTGAAGCGTCAAGCGTCAAAGTGCGCGCACTGAGGCACCGAGGTGCATGCACCGAGCACCGAAGCACCGAGGTGTGTGCACCGAAGCACCGAGCGTCGAGGTGCGTGCACCGAAGCACCGAGCACCGAGCGTCGAGGTGCGTGCACCGAGCGTCGAGGTGTGTGCACCGAGCGTCGAAGTGCGTGCACCGAGGCACTGAGCACCGAGCGTTGAGGTGCGTGCACCGAGGCACCAAGCACCAAGGCGCGTGCATCGAAGCACCGAGCACCGAGCGACGAGGCGCGTGCACCGAGGCGCGTGCACCGAGGCACCGAGCGTCGAGGCGCGTGCACCGAGGCACCGAGCACCAAGCGTCGAGGTGCATGCACCGAGGCACCGAGCACCGAGCGTCGAGGTACGTGCACCGAGCACCGAGCGTCGAGATGCGTGCACCGAGGCACCGAGCACTGAGCGTCGAGGTGCGTGCACCGACGTCGATGGAACGTGCACCGAGCGTCGAGCACCGAGCGCCGAAGCGTCGAGCACCGAGCCCCAAGTGCAGAAGCACTAAGCACCAAGTGTAGAAGCGCTGCACAAAGCGCCGAAGCGCTGCACCAAGCGCAGAAGCGCTGACACCAAAAGCGCCGGAGCGCGAGCGCCAAAGCGCAAGTACCGAGCGTGGAACGCTAGCACAGACGCCTAGGGGGGAGGGGACTGTAGTATACAGTTACCACGTAGCGGGTAGAACGCGCCGTGGTGGGGAAGGAAGACTGCAGAGCAGACTACACACACACACGGTCTAGCCTAAGCGAGACCGAGGCTGCAGATATGCGCAAGGCCTAAGGCCAACGCAACACGCGTCCTAAACAATTAATACAATATATATAAACAAAATATATACACACAATATATTACAAAAACCCAAAAACACAATAATAATAATAATCAACAGAGGAAAGACGTAGAGACCACGAAGAAACGCGATGCCGAAGCAAAGCGAGAAGGAAATATATAATGTTAACAATATATAATCCTAAAACAACAATAATAATAATAATAATAATAATAATAATAATAATAATAATAATTACTCCGAAGAGTATAACTGAAATAAACTCGGAGAAGGGGATAAACCAGCTTCTCAAGCCTAGGCTTATTGTACAATCAGTTAACAGCTCTAAGTCCTACCGCTACTGAGGCTGAAGGCAAAAGAGGAAATGACTCTCCGCGCGTTGCGTATAGTAAGCTTCCACGGGGGCGGGCTTACACGGCAGGTTGCGCGGAGGCCTGTCGGCAGCTTTGACATAAAGCTCAGCCAATCCCTACTGCCTGACGGTAATGTCCAATACTTGATGGTTATTTTCGACTTGAAAGGGAACTACAATATCGCTGTTGATAAGTTAAGTTCGTAACAACGGTGAAAATCCATTGCTCAGTATAAACCAGCGATTGATTATGAAATGGAATGTTAAAATGCAGAGGGAATAGGCCACGCCCACAATGCCTTAGTTGAGGTTGTCAGGGCTGTGGGCTGAAGCCACAGAGAGCGGTGATGACTGAAGCTATGAAAACAGTCCGTATAACGCTATAGCTTGGTTTGCGTCTTTTTAATTTCAATATGATACATTTGAACATTAAACTTGAATTGGTGTGTAACTGCATGTACTTAAAGATAAATAACTTACATTTTAATTGAATAATAAAATGAAAACGGGGGTGGGGGGAGCGCAATATGTTATAGCATTAACTAGGTTTTTATTTTTCACGCAGTAACACAACACGTATGAAAATACAATAATCTGTTACAGGCGCAGCGATGCTGATGAAAAAAAAAAACAGGACAAATCTCTTTCAACAAAGGAAACAAGTTGCGTAAATAACTTACCCTCAAGGCCTATTGTATTTCTTGTGCGGGTAACAACCAAAACAAGCACAACTGCCAAAAAAATAAATAAATAGCAGCTTAAATTAGACTTTTTATACCTTATTTTTACATATAAAATTATATTAAATATAATAAAAAGTATTGAACATTATCTTAAGAAGATGAATGACTTACCTCAGACAGACCAGAGATGCTTTACCTCAGGAAAAAAAATAACCGTTGGCAACTTCGAACAGCTGAGCGCGAGCCAAGTCCTGACCAGCCGGTGTCCAAATGGCGCTCATCGACAGATAAGCAAAGGCACCCTACATCATGCCTTTCCTAAACATGGTTGAGGACTGGAGTTGTTGGAGACAGAGTTGATGAATACGTTGATGATACCACACTGACTGGCTTCACAGCAGGATCTCAAGCAAACATGCCATCTAGTCTAGTGTGGTATTCCCATTTGCGGCATCCCTGCCCTTTCCTTTCGTTGCCATCACTGATGGTTTTGTATCTGAAAGCAGAAAATTCAGATATTTCTGTTGCATATTTCGTTAATAAAAAATAAAAAAAAAACCACACACTTTGCATAAAAAATGTAGTGCTCCTCTATTTGCATTGTAGATGTAATTAAGTTGTACCACTGCAGGGTAAAGGTATGTAATTCAGTATTTAAATAGCTAAAGGTCTTAAGAAAAACAAACACATTTAACAAAACACTTCATAAAGTGTTTGAAAGCTAGAACAAAAATAATGGCTTCACTGTATGTCTTCAACACAAGCAAAATATACCTGTGCCGAAGACTGTGTCACTTGTTGTCACATGCCTGTCATGTGACACAATAATTGTTGTTGTTGAGGATTTTTGTCACCATCTCCTATGCTTCTTTGCGTTTCATTACTAGACTCTCAAATTTTTCCTTGAGTCCCCTCGAAGTATCAATAAGCAGCATGACAGCTGCACAAGGCCAAGTAAATGCACCTGGAACATAAACAAATGTATATCTCTATATTTTATCTGTCTGCTGCCTGTTAATGCATCTGTCTGTCTACCCCTCTCTCTAAGATATACACCTAAGAGCTTGTAGAATTTCTGTATAAAATGTATAACATAAATACAGATGTGTAATTGAGTTTAGTAAAGAGCCTGCCTCTTTTGGCTGTTCAGTGCAGCGCTCTGCTTCTGGATCTTCAACAGCGTGAGTGTCCTGCTGACTTCTTGATAAAACCACCTTGCTCAGAGCGAGAGGTGTTAAGTCTCTCCCTTCAAGGACACCCATGACAGATTCTTCTGTGACCTGTCCACCTACATAGACAAAAACATGCTTAATACATCACAATACACTTAGTTTTACTAAATAATCACATTTAGTTCATGTGAATGATGATTTATATGTTATTGAATAGCAAATTAATTGTTAAGTTTTAAACAGTTAAGCGCAGGTTTTTAAAGAAAGTAGGGACAACTTAACAACATTTTATTGAGACTAAACTTACAAGTTTTGTACTATGGCAGGAGACTATTATTATTATTATTATTATTATTATTATTATTATTATTATTATTATTATTATTATTATTATTATTATTACTACTACTACTACTACTACTACTACTCCTACTACTACTACTACTCAGCCAGTACTGTAAAGTAAGCTGGAGCCTAGACTGCGGTTTTAATTAGCAACATTGTATCTACTGCAGTACAGTACACCCTCGCTATAACAGGCTTCATTATAACGAAACTGGCCCCTGGCCCCCGCCCCCCCCCCCCCCCCCCCCAAAAAAAAAAAAGATAATATAAACACACGCTGTCAACATCCCGGTCTGTACGCATGGGATGTCACCTCTGCAGTGAAGTCAACTCTTTTGTCTAATAAAAAGCGAGCGCTGTGTAACTCATTTTATGTTACAACAAAAGTTGGAAACTATATTGATCGTTTGGAAAAAAGGAGTAACGCAGGCATAGCTCTGTCGTGAATATAGGCTGTCAAAAAGCACTGTGTTTTGTGGCTTGTTCAGCAACCAAGCGAAAAAGCAAAATTGATTAAAAAAAAATTGAGGATCTGATGAACGTTTCATGTCAAACTTTTCATGTCGGGTTGATTTGGAATAAAAACTCAGTTTGGGATTCTTGGATGTTGGATTAAGATTTAATGCACTCTGAAACGATTCATGGAAGATTATTTTTGAATAAAAAATTAGCTTCAATTCGCAATTTTTGCTTTTTGTACTGTGTTTTAATTATTTAACGAATTAGATACAGGCAGAATAATGCATACATGAAATGAACAGGTACATGTAATTCTACTTGTATTCACAATATCATCTCATTAACTTACTCCAGCAGTTTATCATTCATTTTGATTGTCCATTTGCTAACAAACCCCTCGATATAACAAACAAAAGGCTTGGACGCCAACAGGCTTGTTATAGCAAGGGTGTACTGTATGTGGTTTTTAATTTGCAACATATGTACTGTATAGCATAAAAACTGCGGTTTAATGAACACATTTGAAACAATTTATAATGTGTGGATACTAAACATATTTAGCTAAAGAAGATGAATTAGATCATTCACACATTGACTATTTAACCTATCAGTTTGACTTGAAACTTGAAATTAGCTATTTTAAAACTGGAATTCACAATTTTTAATTTTTTCTTTCTAAGTAAACAGACCCTTGTCATCAGCAGCAGCATAATAATAATAATAATAATAATAATAATAATAATAATAATAATAATAATAATAATAATAATAATACATGCATACATATTTTATCAATTGTATTGAAAAATACCAATATTTTATAAATGTCACATTATAATATTAAACCTGAAGTAACTCTTTTGGCTTCGTTTTTTGTCAAAACTTGTCAAAACTTGTCAAAACTTGTCCCTCCCCCAGAGTCAAATAAATGTTCTCCCAGTCTGTTGCCATTTTTGTTTAACGCAAACTACCTCTTCAGAGTGTTCGCCTCAGTTAGCAGACATCTGAGATGAACAGATCACCAACAGAAAAATGTTCAAACTTTTTGGAAACGTTCTCCTAGTTGAACGCACCTCAGGATGGCTGGTGGTGACATAAGACCCGGAAGAGAATGGACACATACAGTCAGTACTGCAGGGTATGGAAAACGCTGCTTGCACATTTAATAATAAACAAACGGTTTAAACAAAACTGAACACTTACTCAAAATAAAACGGCACGTTGGCCAAATCAGACAAACAAAACAAACAGACATGGAACAAACAAGTATAGTGCTATTCTAAACTAGAATGCGTAGCAATTGTTATTTTAAGACTGACTCTCTTGTCTCTCGTTCCGCCCTGAACAGAACAACCCAACTCTGCGAAAGCTGCAGGTTCTTATATTAAGACATATATTAACCCCTCGGCCACATTTTGCACAGGTTTAATAAATCCTGCATGACTGTCAGCTTGGCTTGTGTTTTTCATGCAAATTTGATCCACTTTTATTGTGCCTGAAAAACACAAGCCAAGTTAGTAGAAACAATTGGGGCAACCTTGGCCCCCATTGGTTTTACAGTTGTTCCTATTTGCTTTGTGCTGGGCAAGGTTGCCGCAATGGTTTCTTGAAACTTGGCTTGTGTTTTTGATATCTCCACTTTAAATGGCTGGGTACTTTTGATAACTTGGCATTGTTTCACATTTCTAATGTGTTTTTGTTTCAGATATCACTTTTTTTCACTTATAACACACACACATTACGGTAATAGCAAAATTGTTCAACCTATATTGAGGCAATGTATTGCATTTGGATAGGGTAAATGTAAATAGTAGCCTAGTCTGTTGAAAGGGTTAAGCTGTGAATCTGTGTAGTGTAGCGGTTATGTAGTTGGAGTGAAAGTATGACTAGTTAAGGTTCAAATCCTATTATATATATACTGAGCATCAAAAGAAATGTATCACTTATATTTGGATAAAATTCACTAGATGTGATCGAAAAATAACAAACTCTGTTTTAGGGTAGGTGCAGTGACTTTTTATTGTGCTGATTAACAATTGACATCACGAAGATGCTGCAAAATGATCTGTCGATCTTGGGCAGGTGTTGTGACTCTTGGTCTCCCAGTTCGTGGCCTGTCATTGACAGAGTGTGTCTGGTTATACCGTCTCACCAGGTTTGAAATTTCTGGCTGTGAGCACCCAAGACGGCAAGCCACAGTATGCTGCCCTAGTCCAGCCTCCAACATGCCAATTGCACGAAGGTGCTGCTCTCTTGACAGACGTGGTATATTGGTGTTTTTCTGTGATTTTCTTTATTGCTTTTATTCAAGCTTGCAGCTCAACAGCTGAAATCACTCCATATCCAGTGTCCAATAAACTTTTTCACTAATTAGGTGATTAAGTGCATATGCTTCAGTCATAGTCACTCAAGCGTGTCATTGTCAAGGATGAATGATCGAGTGATTAAAAAGAAAACAAAAACATTTCTTCAATGTCCATCATATATATATACCAATTTTTTTTTTAACACCAATGGGAATGAGAAGCCACTTTCCTTTTCCATACAAACGGATGCCTCAAACCACGGGAACAGGAAAATGTTCCTTATTTTTGAGGTCATGAGGTGGCAACCCTAGTGTAAAGGTGCACTGTACTGTACATTGCTATCACGGTGCAGTCTAGATGTTACTATGTCGTTGCTGCTGCAGTATATTACCAAGTTTAAGTGACCGAAAATGCAAACTAAAATAAAACAACTGAAAATACAGCAGCTAGTGTGTGTGAGTCTTGTGTCAGTCAAGCGGTTTCATGAGCGGTTTCAAACTGTAAGTAAAATTCAAATAATGAAAGTTTGAGCGATGCAGCATCAAGACATCCTGATATTATTATTTATTTCTTAGCAGACGCTCTTATCCAGGGCGACTCACAATTGTCAGAAGATATCACATTATTTTTACATACAATCACCCATTTATACAGTTGGGCTTTTACTGGAGCAATCTAGGTAAAGTACCTTGCTCAAGGATATAGCAGCAGTGTCCCCACCGGGGATTGAACCCACAACCCTCCGGTCAAGAGTCCAGAGCCCAGAGCCCTAACCACTACTCCACACTGCTGCTGATACACCCTTGAAAATAATATTGCATTGAAAATGTCTGAACTGCATATTTTTGACACTTGAAAGGAGGGAGGACCGTGGGGAGTTAAGTTTTTGCTGCATTTTTAAAAATGATTTTAAATTAGTGGCAACCCTAACTGATATCAACTTTAATTAAATTTTGCGTCTTTCCAGTTTATTTACTGTAAATATCACTGTCCTGGTCACAAAAGCAAAGTTTGTGGGGAATAATAGCCATTTTCTATACTTTTGAGGCATAAGCAATTAGGAAATAACACTTACTACCCAGGAACAAAAAAAAAAAAAAAAATTGTTACACGGTGTAATAACCCTATGTTTTAGTCTTGGCACTTTCACTGCATATTCTCTCCGGTCACAGCTCACACACTCGCTCAGTCACACCCCCAGTTTCTCATTCAAGTTCAGCGCTGGACTGTATCCAGTCCCCAGGCTCATGCACCACCTTATTATATAACCTCCCATCGTTTCCCGCCGCTGTCCAGCTCATCAACCAATCACATCCATGCTCTGCAACCCCCGAAAACAGCAATGCATATTCTCCCCACTCATTCACTCACTCCCCCTTCCCATGCTAAGTAATGGCGTGACCCGTTCCCCTTACAATACAAGTTACATAAAAGACAGACGAGACAAACTGAACAGACAACAAGTCCTGCAACAAAGCAATTGTCCGGGTCGTTACAATATATATTTTTTATTTGAAAGTAAATATGAAAGCATGATGATCTTTATGTACAAAATTCTTCACTAATATGCAATTGAATAAGAACTGTTAAGTATTTATTTTCGTTTCATACAGTATTATATGGCAGTGTTGATATGATAGTGAAAAATAAATAAATATCAAGATAGATAAAGAAAGAAATAAATGTCTATGAATTGATTTATGTATTCATTTATTTCAATATTTATTAATGTTTTACTTTTACCAAATATATAGGTTATCCTTCAGCATAGCTAATTCTCAGAAAAAATTACGTTCCTTTTTGTCCAATGGGGACCACAGATAGCATTTCTCTCATCAACCAGTATATCGAGAGGAACCATACTTCATTGCGCCAATAAGGACCACAATGAGCGTTACACTGACAGGAAATCAACATTTTTCAGAGGTCAGATCAGAATCTCAGAATACTGATGATGATGATGAAGATGATGAAGATGAACGATGACTCGAAAAATCTCCAAAATATAACAAAGTCCTGAGAATTCTCAGCTGGCTGACTTCATCTTTGAAAATACTGCTGGTCTCAACTAATCGTGTAGCACTGACGGTATAACACAACATGCTTTCAAACTGAAGGTTATAGTTTCATTCAAATCCCACGCATGTCAGACTTTTTTTATATTTATATAAAAAATATATATTTTTCGCAGGCAAATATTCAATTTTAAAACAGAAATAAATAATTTAATACAATTGATATAGACATCACAATAAGTGCGTTCCCTAGTATATTTCCATGATGACGAAACAAGTTAATTGTCATTAAAACTTGGATGTCCTGTAATATACATATGCATGGATAAAACTCCCTGGGGTCTGCAAAAAAATATATTGCTTTGGCAACTTATTTCTCTTACTGTATGACAGGTATTGACTTTTTTCTCTACATTTCACCTGTGCTGGGAACTAAAAATTAAAAGTGAAATGGTGCTTTTGGCTTTGCCAGTACCCTGAAAACACGTTAAATTATCCTTGCTGTTTAGTCTGGCAGTTCTTGTGCTTCGCTGATATAACTTGGCGCGAGGAACTACCGTTCCTCTCAATACATAATAAATCATCATAATAATACACACACACACATATATAGGGGTGGGACTCCCCCGCCACAGGATGATATAAGGGTGTTTGTTCGGGTGCGTTTGCTCCTGCTGGAATGCTAATGGAAAGGGTTGTGTGTTTAAAGCCATTAAAGGTAATTTACTGTCAAACTCTCTTAAGTTCCAAAGGCATGAATGTCACCAGCTGTCATGTGTGTGCTTCTGTGTAACTCGATTTGAATCCCAAAATTAATTATCATGCTTAATCTTCCATGGAATGGAGGCACGGAGAACTTTCCACTGAATAACAGATTGTTTCTCTAAACCTAAGCAATTCTATTCAGCAGTGCAGAATGGATTGAAGGCATTTGTTTACTTTAGGAATATCTAATCAGTCTTAAATAATGTGAATGTTCTGTGAAGCAAAAAGTAATGTTACCCATATGATCCTAGAAAGGACTGCAATGGTTTCTATATGTTCATACACTGACTGAAAGCCTCATTATCACATATTACATACTGTTAAGACTTTTTCTGAATTCATTTTTTTAAATAATATTTTATTTGATAACAGGACATTAATATGTGGTTCTACAGATATCTGCATGTATAATCAGCATTTTTTAATGTGCCTTTGTATGTATGTGTTTAAGCAATCGATTGCACTGCACTCCCAGTTTCTAAATCAAGGGAAATACATTTTATTTAGTGGCTTTAACATGTAGATGGTAATCTAATACAACATAAGTTCACTGCAGAGTTTGATCTTCCTTACCAAATGATGAACAGCAGTGGCTCATTTTAGCTGAAGTGGATGGTAGGTTGCTCAGTTCCTTTCATCAATGACATTAACTATTTTTTTTTTTTTTGTTGGAAAGCCTGTTTGGAACAAGCTTTAAAAAGTTGTTAACATTATTTGTCTGGGTTACGCCCCCATTAGGAGAGAAAATTGATATTTTTTCAGATACATGCTCATAGTGCATGAGCTACAGCGCTCCTATTTGATATTCACCTACACCTACCCTGCCTCTTTTCTCCAGCACAAGTGGTTTGTGTATCATGAACCACAAAAGTAAACACACCAGAATTTGGTCCACTTGAGCTGGAATGACATTGGTATGTTCTGAACTTTTGTGTAAGAGCAGTGTTTTGAAAAATGACAAACATTATTACATGCATCGCTTTTCTTTTAACCCATTCATTACTGCTTTACCGTAAAGTGCATACACAGTAAAACTAATTTAAACAAAATAATAGATTCACAGTTTTCCCAGACAGCGGTATGGATCCGTGATGTTTCATTTGAGTTGCAATTCCTGTTGTTCAGCTCTTACAATTCCTTTCAGTGTGTCTCTTCTCCTTTCGTAATGTTTGCATTCCTAGTCACGCATTTAAATTAAGGTGTTTTTTTTTTTTTTTTTTAAACTGTCACTCATGCACAGGCACACAACCACTGGGCTGCCTTCTAGCAACAGAGAAAACCATACCCGGCCACTTCAATTACTATGTGCTTTTAGACTCCTGTAAAAAAAAAAAAAAAAAAGTATTTTAACAAGCATTACAGTAATGTAAAGACTGTTGATTTATCCTGTCGATGTTCTTCTGAAGTTAATTTCACGGTGCGTTTCTGAAGTTTAAATATGCAGATAAATCACACCACAAAAAGCTTTAGCACGTTTGTCTTGGGCTCCTTTTTAGGTATATATTTTTTATAAGGCAGAAAAGATTCACAATTATTTTCTGTGCAATTTTCACTGTCCCTGTTATTGTTAATTGCAACGTTTTATTTATAATACGTTTTCCTTATTTTGAAGCAATCTCTGAAGGGACAATGCAGTCCTCTCCTCCATGCTGTATGAAGACTGTGACTGTTGTAATGACATTATTACACTGCCCTGACGTCTTAAACCAGGGTTATTGTGTGTTTTCTGTTCTTTGGAATTGATTAAAACAACCATGCATAGTGAAAAAAAATAATACTGATGCATAATGAATCTGAAGTAAACGATGATTTACAGGGAGGATGCCTAGAGGCAGTGTTTAATTCTTGTGCGGTGGAGGGCTGCGTCACTGTGTAAAAACTGTAATTAATAAATCCAGGATTATTCCATAATATAGATTTCCCAAATAAAAACAAGGTGCCAGTTCTCATGTACATCCATACAAATACTGTACCAAAGAAATGACCACTTTGATTCAGAGCGACACTAAATCCGGTGGTGATGTTTTTTTCCCCCCTAGTGGACAACAAGCTATAGTTTTACTCTAGTGATCGAATTATACATAGTTTAATATGTATAAATACAATAAGGAACCACTTTAACCATTCCTGTCTGTAAGTTATTTGTTGCTAATTTTGTTCTGTTATTAGTTTTTTTTCAGAAAATTGCTGTTACACTTGCCTCAGAATTGTCCTTCTGTGTTAAAAGTGTAACTTACTGTACTTGTAACATATTTTTCATAGTTAGTAGGTATTTGAGAAACAGATCACTTAGACAAGGATTGGTCATGGAAATTTGTTAATAGGTTTTAACCAAACTTAATACAGAAAACAGCCGACCATTGCTTGCAGTGGTTACTGGAAGAGTGATGACTACCTTGATGATTTTTAGTAATATATAAGTATAAGTAATAGCAAGTATCCTTTTAGATGTACCAGCTCTAAAAGAGAATGAAAACTACCGGTGGTGCAGTTTAGCTTTTCGTTGCTATCTTCAACTCAGTAACTTCTTACTTAGTTAAAATGGCACTGGCTATTAGCAGCCTTTCAGGCGTTATTATAATAATAGACTTCATGACAGTGAGGCTCGACAAAACGCTTTTCAAACGAAAGTCTTGATTGTTGGAAAGTAAATGTGCCAATTATAGGATGTCTTTAATTAGCACATTTTTATAATGTATGTTGAGATCAGCCAATAGGATTTGGCTTTACAAAGTCCTGGGGAGGATGGAAGCCAACAGGGAGTGAGAAGAGGCGGGACTAAGGGACAGGAGGCAAAGAGGAAAAAAAGGGGGGAGATCTGAAAAGTTTCACTGCACTGCAGACATGACATAGTTTAGTTTAGTTGAGTGAAAACAAAACGTTTCTAGTCCTAAAGGCTGCTTGAGAAGGATAGCTGGCACCAAAATAGTACTTTACTTATATTTCCAATTTTATTTCTGTATATGGGGCCCCCCTCACATACAGAAATTGTTGCTGGGTGCTGACGCCGGCCCTGGCTATTTTGCTGTTTGCTTAGTTGCTGTGACGTGATAGATCTTATAAGCTAAGCACTTTTACTGACAAGTTCCCAGAACACATCATAAACATTACAACATAATTATTAGTAAAACATACCTTTCTTTTTTTGCATTTTGTACACAACAGCTATCGTTAATTTTGAATTTCAACAAATGCAAATTATCGCAAAAACTTGGGAGAGGCTGTTGCTATGAGTTTTTTTTTTAGGCAGAACAATTTTAAAACATAGTAGCATTGCAGCTTTTGGCAAAAAAAAGTGTTTCATTCAACAACGTTACATTAACGTCAGGCTAGTCGCTGCACTTTCGATGTCCAGAAGCATTAACACCTTCCTTTAACTTTAAGCCTTTTAACTTCTCACAGAAACCCCCCTCCCCAAATGACGCCCCTGTTTGATAGTGGACTAGTGGTCGTCTTCATTGGCGGGTTGGTTAAAACCACTAGTCTGATGTTTTTAGAATGTATAGTAGACTGTGTAGTAGACTAACACTATTGTATGTTGTATTGTTTTATTAAGAAGCAGTGCTGTAGTTATCAAATTGTTCCACATGAGGGCAGCCTTGTATTCTTTATATTTTATTCTTTCAGTTGAATGCACAAACTGCGTTAGGCTTCAAGGATCAGGGGTGTCAAACAGTTTCCAAAAGGTTGATGGGAAAATAATCAAACGGTGTAGTTTTAGTTTTTACTAAAACTGCACGCAAGTATTATATGCATAAAAAATGATTCTATACAGGAGAGGTTAAAATGATAGAAATGACATGTGTACAATAATCTATATTATCTGCATAAAATATTATTTATATGCACCAGTCAGCTGTATGTTAAGTTATACAAAGCACATCCTGACAGTCTGTGCTTTCTTAAAAATTCTTGGTCAGACATTTTGCTTTCCTATACAGGTGCGTAACTAACTGAATAGTTTCAGACAGTTGATGCTTTTTAAAGAACATAAAAGACGAGTACACTTGGCCCATTAATACTTGTCCATTTCCTTGTCCATATCTGATTGATCACCAATAGGCTGTGCCATCTCCATCTCTTAAAGCAACATCAATCAGTTGCCAGGTCTCACAGCCTTGCATCTAATGTATTATCATGCTAAAAAATCATCTTTCCTAAATATTCTAAATAATGTTTTTTTCTTTTATATATATATATATATATATATATATATATATATATATATATATATATATATAACCTAATACACAGAATTAGGTTTAAAAACGTCTTTTTGGCCCAATTAACAATGTCATTTTAAGATTAACATCAACTACTAACTTACACATAGAGGTAAAATACAAATTAAATTTGAAACTTTGGCAACTACACATTTCTATTGCAGGTTTAAGTTAATGCACTCCTGCATTTGTACTATTAGGGTTTCCATATGAGCTCTGGAGTTGACCTTTGTGTAGAGGAATAAAGGAAGTGAGTGAGAGATATACAGTATATGGGTGAGGCGTCCAACAATAAGTGAAAAGCTGCAACTTCCCTTTCTGCTCACCTAA
Organism: Acipenser ruthenus; assembly: GCF_902713425.1. Lineage (NCBI taxonomy): Eukaryota > Metazoa > Chordata > Actinopteri > Acipenseriformes > Acipenseridae > Acipenser > Acipenser ruthenus. The sequence goes on along the minus strand of NC_081191.1, from coordinate 14,967,001 downwards.
TAAAGCCTTTGGAACCCAGTTATCATGTGTCAGTAAGTAAGACACAAGCCTATACATTATTCTTTAAAATGGCTCACATTATATTTGCAATATTACAGTGTTAAAACAGCATCTTGTTCTGTTTTCCCAAATGAGGCATGTCTTTAAAGCTGGGTCCACACCTGAGCGATCAGTTGCGCATGTCTTTTAGATGCTGATGCACATGCTCTGTCTTCTGGCTAACTGCATTTTTAAAAAGAAGCTGTATCTTTCCAGAGAATGTCCAGCTTCCTTAAGAACAGATGCATTATTAAAAAAGATTGTGTGAAATATCCATGCAAATCAACTTCTATTTATTTTCCCCCAGCCTTTCTTTATGATAATGACAGGTTGTGTCAGCAAAATGTAGCCTTACCTAACTGATTGGAAGTGACATGTGTCGGCACCATCGTGCTCAACTCATATATGATATTATTATACAAATCGGTTGAGTGTCACTACTCATTTGGTCATTTAGAAACAGTTTGGGGCAGGATGTAACCTGCCTGTCCAACATATTGTACCAACCCTGGTCAACCTTCTAAATGTTAACTTACTTAACATTACTAAGGCTAAGACCATAATAAACAAACCCATACTGACTACTGGCCTTTAAGGTCAAAGATTGATCAACACTGCCATTAGTTTACAAGTGGCTCACTCTCTTTTCCTCTAGATTGAATGTACAGCAAAGCTCTGTTTTAAAGTGCTCAAGACCTGCATTGGCCTACTCGGCAGACAACAACTTCTTAACATGCAGTAAACTTTACTGGCTGGATCCAGAGGAGAAATTCACTGGTAACTCTTACTGAATAATAATGAATACAATGTGGAATTGTGGAACCAGGAACTCGTTTTGGGTAGCAATCTTAGTATTCTTTCTTTTATAATGTTTGTCAGAAATGTAGTTCTCTTGTAAGGTGAATCAATTACTGCACCACCCTGTTGTAAAACCAATCTTTATTATTATTATTATTTGTTTATTTAACAGACGCCTTTATCCAAGGCGACTTACAGAGACTAGGTTGTGTGAACTATGCATCAGCTGCAGAGTCACTTACTACTTTGTCTCACCCGAAAGACAGAGCACAAGGAGGTTAAGTGACTTGCTTAGGGTCACACAGTGAGTCAGTAGCTGAGATGGGATTTGAACTGGTGCTTTATAATACATTGTGGATATGAGCAAGATATGTTCAGTTTGAAATATCGGAAATATAACCACTTACATTTTTCATATGGGTACAACTGCTGCAGCCTGGCATAGTCTTAATAATGATTACAGTGATTTTAGTCATTTTTAGTCGTATCTAAATACAGTACTTCATTTTTTAAGACTTATAACCAAAATGAAGAATGAAAATATTAGGCATTAAATGTGCAGTGCTTTTTTTTAATTACTGTATTTTAATGCTGTAAATGGTACTAAGTAAAAGATAAAGCTTCAATTGAAGCTACCCTTTAACATAAAAAAAATGTGTGGTATTTGATGTTTGTGCTTATGTTTGTACTGACAATGCAGTCAAAAGTTACCCCAATTTAGTCCGACAATCACTGTTAATTACAGCTGTAGCTCTTTCGTGTTGATATCCGTCTTCACTGCAGGGGCTAGCTCTAAATTATAACAATAAAATAAGAATTTGGGTTGAGTGAGATTTGTTTCCTATTTATGGTACTTTAATTTAAAAAAAACTGTTTTACATGCATGTGACAACAGTGCTGGAGTAATGAAAAGAGCTGCTTGCACATTTTATAATAATTACTTTCGGCGCTTTGGCCAAAATAAATAGAACAGAACACATAACCAAACAAGTATCGTGCTGGTGTATAACCAGCACACGTAGCAACTGTTTATATTTAATAAGCTTCACTTTGCTTTACCTCCTGACCCTCGTTCCGCCTCCGAACACACTCTCCCCATGCAGCCAAAGCTGGAGGTCTTTTAACTAGCTATTAATTATCTTATTAACCCCTCGGCCATAGTTTGCACAAGTTTAATAAATCTATGTGGCTGTCAGCTAAGTAAATAATTACTAGCTGACAGTCACACAGTCTCAAGAGTAAATACAAAAATACAAATAATAACTTTTCGTCCGCTCTGCATTTTAAATAATAATACAAAATAATACAAAACATAATTTGAACAGGGGTGGGGTGTACCCTATCAATGCCTTTTTACAAAAACACTCAGATAGATTCGCGCAATTATTGAAAAAAAAAAAACAACAACATTATAAGCATGTTGATTTCATCAGCTAAAAGCTTTTCAGGTAGGGACACCGGCCAATGTTTAGAAACCTATATTATCAGTCATAAAGCTTCAGAACAAGCAACTGAGAATATTTAATCTTTGTCTGTATTCATTTTCTGTCTATTCAGCCACCTGGGGCTGCCCCTCTGTTCCCTCTCCCCCTCTCCCCCCTCACCCCCCTCCTGCTGCTTACCTTTCACTGTACAGAATTCCCGAGCCCCTACACAGATATACTGGGGCCGTATCTGTTTGAAATACTGAAGGCTGATTCTTCCAGGAGTTCAAGAATAAACAGCATGTTAATTATAACATTAAGTTAGCAACACTGAAACTCTAAACACTGAAACAGTTCTTGCTAGACAATGATGCAAAATACTTTCTGTTTATCTATCTGTATATCTTGTCTACAGATCTCTCTCAAAATTGGATCAATAGAAGCCCATGTCAATTCACTTTTGAGCTAACTACATAACTACAGCCACAGGTTTTGCATCACCCTATAGAATTAACTAATGTTGCTTCATAAAGTCCAATATAACCTGTTGAATAATGTTACGTTAACATATTGAATTACATACTGCTTTGCAGTTTTCCATATACTAAACAAAAAACTCACAAAAATGGAAATACTAAAATACTACTACTATTATGGCTTCCGGTAGACTTTTGCGATATCATTTGTAGTTTCTTTGATTACATGATGTTAAATAAAACATCTAAATTATGTTAATATAGCCTCACTCCTCAAATTCTAGGTGATGTGAAACTTTTGGCAATAGCTGTACATATAATAAACATAGAGAATGTGGTGCAACATTAATATGGATTGAATAATCGATGATGTGTTAATCTAACAAAACGTTTTCTCCCTTAACTTACAGCATTTTCTTTTCATGCAAAATCAGTCTGTTGAGTGTCTCCATATGTATGTGTGAATCTGCACTGACTGCTGTCTTATAAGGTGGTTCATTGAGGACATCAGGTGAAAATAAAAAATAAAATGAATTAGTTACAAGATTTTTATCACAGAATTTCAGATTGGTTATAATATTTTTGAGCCACCATAGTCTTTGGTAAAAAAAATAAAATAATAAAAATCATTTTAAACACAAGAGCACATAAGTAAATAACAGTAAATCTGAAAGACCAGGGGACTGATTTCATAAGAACCTATTCAGTTCCCCTAACACTCACACACTTACAAATACACACGCTTCAATGAAATGGCAGCATGATACACCAGACAGAGTAATTGGAATACTCAACTTGATCTAAAGAACCTCAGAATACCCAGACTGAATTAGAGATATCAGGGGGTGAACAAGTTTATACCTCCCATTGGCAACAAAAACATTTACCCACTATGAATCATTCCCTAATGAATCTCACGTAAGAATGCATGCTGTGATGAAATTGTTAACAAATTCCTGCCTCATGCATAGAAAGATGCAAGATGGCCCGTCATTGAAGTGCCTACATTGCCTTTCATGTATTAGTGCAAAGAAAAAGAAACACGAGTCTGCATCTTAAATTGACGGCAAAGTTTGATTTTTAAAGGTATACTGCTATTACAGTTACTTTTTTTCATTTTCGTAGAGGGGTTCATTCTGAGCTTGCATGTGACTACTAAAACTCAAATTGCTTAGTCTTGAAGCTAGTTAAAGAGAGAGGGAGAGATTGCGGGAGAATTGATTTGAGAGGAACTTCACTTAACAAATTACCTTTCACATTTACAGTATTTCAGAAGATTGCTAAATAATAAATATGCAAATCATCCAAAAATCATTAATTTGTATTTTTATCTCTAGCATATTAGAAGAGCGTCTAATATCGTAATGGATTGCATGCTGTAAAAAAGGTTATTGACCACTCCTAAAGCTTTATGTTATTTGCACTTGGGACTTCCCTGAAGGACTAACTCTAGCCATAAATCTAACCAACAGCCAATACTATGGATTTTCCCTGTCTACTAGAGACAGGCAACATTGCAGTGGTGTCAGTGATGTCTAAATCATGAGGCAGCCAGTTTTGCATTAGATGCGCTGTGGTCATTGTACTGGAACATGTGCTGCTGGGCTGGTGAGGGCAGGATTCCTGAACTCAAAAACTAGGCTCAATTTAGAATTCTAATCATGTAAGCAGTTTTCTTTTTTTTTTATGCCAACAACCGACTGGATTTCGTAGTCAAGCTGTGTTATAGCTGCCTTTGAAACTAGCTGAAAACAGCAGTGATGTTCAATGAAAGAGAATCAGAACATTGAAACATCCTTCCCCGGTTAGTTTATATGGATTGTTCAAGGACAGTGGCGGGTCAAAGACTCCTGCCTCACAGTTCTCTTATTCAGTGTTATAAAAACCCATTCTGTTTGGTGCAAACAAAGCCTCACTTTCAACAAACTTACAAGCCTGCGTGTGTCCTTTTGTTTGTGGTCTTGTACTAGAGATGTCACTTCCTTTCTTGTGTACATACATACAGCACGTGTTTGTGGTTTTATGTGCGAGTAAACCCCGTACCAGACAAACTTTAAATGCAATGCAGTGGTACGACAATGGCTATAAACAAAGAGGATATCGGCAGCTACTGTGGTATGAGCAACACCAGAAGGATACACCATGACAATGTTTGTTACATTCAATCCCAATCCCAATGTTCTGTATTTTGGGTTTGCCACTAGTCTTTTATCAATGACTTATCAAAGTCATGCACATTTCATGGAATGGTCATAGCAATGATATCACAATGGTATGCATCCATACGCACTGGTAATTTATTGCTGTACCATGGAACCATAGAAGTCTGTAAAAGTACCAATTCTGTCATTGCTGGTAATGCTTTGTACTGTTCATGGTTTTCTTATACAGTATTGATAATGCTTCACATATTTGTTTTGGTTAAAACTGTTTGGGACAGTACACTTTAAATTTAAAGACTTTTTTTATTGTAATACTGACTATTCCATGGCAAATACTAGATTTTTTAGATTAACAAGGTATATTAACACTTTGTTGAATCACAACCAGTTTACTGGACAATCCAGTGGTCCAGATGGATTATTTTAGAGTTTATAATAAGACGGGCTGGAATTATTTTATTTAAAATTTAAACATGTATGTTTCTTTTTAGTATGTTTTTAATCATCATGTATTTTTGGACAAAAAAAAAGAATTAATCTGCAAAGGATTTTTTGGTTTAATTGTTTGTACGATTTGGGCATAATAAACATTTTCTAAGTCTCTTTTTTGGAGGAAAATAGAACTTGACATAACTAAAAAAAAAAAAAAAAAAAATTCAAAGACCTGGTTTTGAATGAATGTCACAAAATCCTCTGCATAACAAATATATTTCTTTTTTTACTTCCATTTCTAAATATTTCTTTTTCCTGAAACAAATAAACACAATGCGGAAAACACAAAATGCCGAAATGTGATTTATCACTCCCCCACAAATCAGACGTATGCATTGCTTCCACCAGCCATCACACAGATGGCCAGAAAATTGGCTTTATGTGTAGATGTGGATTCAGGCATGAATATTAATATGAAACAGATGTAAACGCATATTAATATGCTTTCACTTTGCATGGCTTGAAATTACAATATATTCATTTAGCAAAGCATGTTTGCAACCAGAATGTAATTTACCTTTGGTATTATGCAGAAAGGGTTGAACTCGGTTTTTAGAATGCATCAACAGCACCTGCTCATACTCTTCACCAAACAGTCAATAAAGGCTGAGTTGGTTTTTTTAAAGAGCATCATTTTTTTGGGGATACTAGCAAAGTCATTAAATAATAGAACATTAAAAAGGTATTTACAGAGGAGGTATCTCATTTTGATTGTAGAGACAGACATGACTCTAACGTTGCTGTTGATTTAAACAAGTGAATAGAAACCATTTTTCAGATAACCAGGACACAAATAATGGCCCTGTGACACTTTCATGTAAGGCTTTATTATTAGACATTAGGTCACCTGCCCTGCCTTAGATACATGAACATGTTTTATTTGTGATTAGAGTAGGAAGTTTGATAGTACTTTATAACATATAACATCGACAGTACAACACAAAAATGATGTATAAAATGTTTTAAAGTTGGAACAAACATCCGAGGACCAAAATCTAAAACTAAAATGCAGATATTAATAATGCTATATTAGTCAATGCATGCTGTTACTGCAGCTTTAAAGTGATACCTTATTTACACCATCTACATTTTCATATTATGTCATTTCTAACCTGTTTAATATCCTATCCCCTTATGGAAAAAATATATTTTTTTTAATATATGGTAGAAAAGTATGATCCTTATATTTTTCATATATAGAAATTGGCCCCTTTTTTTATATATTTAAAATATATGGGATATATTTAAAATATATTTTCGTCTCTAATCCATATATTTATTTTATATGTTGAAAATATATGGTGCACCATATATATTTTTATTAGTCTGTAATCCATATAAAATAAATATATGGATTACAGACTAAAATATATTTTAAATATATCCCATCAAAATGAAAAATATGGGAATATGTTATGAATATTTAGTGTACATACATTTGGTTAGCCTGCTGTTTTCGAGTGTGTAAAGCAGTCTTTCTTTACTGTACGTCTTCACTGTTGAAAGTTAAGTGCCTTTCCATTTGACACACAGACATACACGCACAACAATGACTTGATTTTATAATTAATTATAAAACTGCTTGAACACTTCCTTTCTACCTCCTAATCGACTGTTGAAATTCTGAACACAGATCGTATACTGTAAACCCCTGGTTGTGATCTTTATATACACACAGCCCTTGCTAATTTATTTTTTAATCAAAAAAGGTTACAGTTTATTGCTTGACACTTTTTTTCCACAGTGTACCCAAGTAGTCTGCTGAAAATACTCACTTTCTCCAAAACTAAACATTGCTAAACAAAATACTTCAGCCTGCCAATGAACATATTTTTTATTTCTGTTTTTTCTGAGCTTTCTGGTCCCCGTTTCTTGGACACTAGTTGTGCTTGTGTGCTGTGACCTTTCAACTTGCATCATAAAACAGCTATATGTGGTTGAGCTGAGGAGCTGGAGTGAAATCGCTCTTTAGAACCACATGGCACTATGGAAAATTAAAGGTAGTTAATAAAAGACAGTCCTAAATCAAGGACCATAAAATTTAATAGGGTTACAGCAGCCTTAACACAGTAGGACTGAATTATCATGTTAATTTAATTCCCATTCCTAAATGAACCAGAAGGCACAATAAAGGTCAATTAACCAACTACCTTCCCATCCTCGTTTCATTTTTTACTGCACATTCTAAATCACAGCGCAGGAGTGTTCCTGGAGTTCCTGGAGATGATGAGGCCCCAGGAATTAAAAAAAATTAAATAAAACAAGTTAAAAGAAAAGGAAAGTTGCAGAAGTGTTTAATGTGAAGAGCCAGAATATCATGTGGCGTGTGGGTGCCCTTGTGTTCGTCCCTCTATAGCGCCTTCTTAAAGAGTTGCTTCAGCTGATGCATGGGCTCCAGCTTTTATATGTCTGCTGATTAATGATGGTTATAGCATGGCAAAGCTTATAATAAGGCACAGTTTAATTTCCTACAAAATTATGATGCTAAGCAAGTTTACTATGATAAACATGCATTGATATTCATATTCTGTAGTTTATCCCAACCTTTTCCTGCATATTTTTCAATAGTAAATTGCAACAACCCAAATTAACATTTTCATATTATTATTAATTTTCTTAGCAGACACCCTTATCCAGGGCAACTTATAATTGTAAGATATCACTTTTTTTTTTTTACATACAATTACATAATTTTTTTACATACAATTACCCAGTTGTATAGTTGGGTTTTTATTGGAGTAATCTAGGTAAAGTACCTTGCTCAAGGGTACAGCAGCAGTGTCCCCCACCTGGGATTGAACCCACGACCCTCCGGTCAAGAGTCCAGAGCCCTAACCACTACGCCACACTGCTGCCCCTCATTTGGGTTAGTACTCGTTTGACTTTTCTGAAATTTACAGTATATTGTTAGAATACATATGTATCTTAAGATGGATATGCAAATGAAGACTGCCATGAATTAAAGAGTCAACTCTCCATTCAAACCAAAGGAGCAAAATATGAAATATGGGGTATGTATATGTGCAATTACATTAATTATCAAAAAAGTGACAAACAAATTATTTAATAATTCTGCAAATACAGTATTAAAAAAGTATTACACCAGCTTTATGTAGTGTTGTCGGTACCCATGCTATTGTTACCCTGTGTTGTTTCCATCATGCTAAATAAAGAAGGCAAACTGTAGAGTAGGAGGCAGACTATTGTCAGTTACAAGTGTGTATTACAGTGCTTAGACCACAGTAACCAGTATCAGTTTCCTTAAGTAACAACCAATTGTTAAAGCTTTTTCAAATGTTGAGGCCAATCCAGATCTATAAATAAAAATTAAAAAAACAGGACAGATCTAAGAATTGCTCCCTCATCTTTCTTGAAAGATCATTTTAGTAACAGCCAGTCACACAACATAAACTGCAAGAGGTGTGTAATAATTAAACAGCCTTTCAAATGTCAGGCTTTGAAATATACACACATATACAGTGGGGGTCTTGACAGAATTATTTATATACTGCCTAATACACACTGCAGTAAAAAAAAATGAAAAAAATGAACGGGGATAATGTAGAAGTGTAGCAAAGTCGTTTGCAGTGCGCAGGTGTAGAGGTGATGCAGTGCTCAAGAGAATGACAACAACAATGTTACTGGTGAAATGATGGTTTCTTTTGTAAATAGTCTGATGACAACAGTAAACAATAAATGGAGGACTGGCCGTAAACAACGATGTGTACTGCTCAGTTAAATAAACACAGGATTCAGTCCTGAAATAATAAGCACAGTATTTAAACACAATACACAAACACGAGTCCAAGTCCAGGTTGAGTGCTATTAGTGCTAGTGGTGCAAATACAATTTATCAGTGAACAATAGTGCAGTGTTGTTCGGGTTTGTGCTGGCCTGTAGCGACAGCTTCGGATCGTGTTAGCCGTCTAATAAATAACAAGCAGGTATATAATTAGACACGACAAAACAAACAAAAGACTCACGATACTTTAACACGGTTCTCCTTCCGGATTAACGTTAACCATAACAAAGGAACAGATCACCTCACCACGTCCCCTTATATACCGTCAATCACACCCCCTTGGTTAACGATTGCAACCGCTTCTCCAATCCGCGGCTGCCACATTGTTTCCCTTCCGGGTCGATGATTTAGTGTACCATAGCTCCGCCCCCTTTCTAGATGTCCGACTTCCACTTAACCCTGGGAATTAATTGTCTGGCCATCCAGCCCAAGGCACTCTGTTCCCTTTACACAGTGCCCCCACAGGTCGGGAGGGAGATATATCACCAAGAATCATTCTGTCTATGTCACAAGAAGTCACAGATTAAAATGTATTTCATAATAAATTAATATTCTTACTTCTTAATGGGTTATTATCACTCGCAGGAGAAACTGGTTGCTTATTTACTATTCATACAGGTAATTGATCAGTGCCTGCGTTTTAGAGTCTCATTTTTTCATTAAAGATCATACATTATTTCATTATTTCTTATTAGATAATTGCGTCTGAGGTACAGTACACAAGTCACCAGAGCAACAACACACCAGGTTTATCATTACTATAATACATTTGAAACAAAGGGCTCAGACACCCTACTAAGCTTAAGTTAAAATTAGATTTTTAACATTACAGCTGAGCTGGCTGTAAACACATTTCATTGAAGCTGTGCTTGTTCTGCCCCAGGAGGTCTTCACTGCTACTTGAAAGAACCTTTTTGTTTTTCAGCAGTTGGTGCTCTCCAGGAGGTGGGGCGACAAGTAACCAAGTCATTTTTATCAAAGAAACTCAGAATTCTGGGATAATGAAACAGTCTAAGATTTACATCTCTCTATGGTAAGTTGAAGACTGGTGGATCAATAGCGATGACTAATAGGGGGCTGTCATCTTCCTGACACTTCTGAAGAAATTGGTGTTTTTGCCTGTTGGGTAAAAGAGGCCAATCCAATTATTGAGAATCCACCGGAATCGCTCTAGTCTCACGTCAAGCAAATGTTGAAGAGGTGTCACCTGAATCCCCTCTATACTTATCACATGTTAGACAATAGACAACTTCCCAGTTTTACCCTCTTTATACACCACGCTTTATACGTCACACGTACAATCCCTGTAGTTCTCGTCACCTTAATGCTGCTCAACATTTGGCTTATAATGGAAAATAATGCACTGTTGAGATTTAAATATGTCATAACCTTTTTGTTTACTGGTTACGAATGATGGAATGGTTTACTCCCCTTTCCAGCATAGAAAAATGATTCATCTTCATTCCTGTCATGTTCATTAAATTTTCACATTAACAGGTCACTCATGACAAAATAACTGTCTTTAGCAGATGCAGAACACCTCTCGAGTCTTATGTAAAAATGTGCATTGGTTTTCATTCAATGTTTGTTACACACTACTGGAATGGACATTTCCTTATTATCCCCCGCTGGGGATCAAATCCCCTGCGAAGGGGATATAGTGGAGATGGACGTATGGACGTACATCTGTCACACTTCACACATGTTTGCATCTATCTGGGGAAGCGCTCATCCAATTGCAAAGAAACTTGGTTATTACAATTATTTAGTTATTGAGAATATCGAAATCTGGTGATATATGGGGGTGTCTGTATGTCCATTCATTCACTCTGTCTGTATGTCACACTTAGTTTTTTGTTCCATTGCTTATCAAATTGTAATTAAACATTTAATTGCAAATTGTTATTCTACATTATTCTCTAATACTGTTTATATATGTCATGGTCATCAACCTTTTCATTATACTGGTAGCTTTAATTCTGAATCTTCAGTCGTGGCAGAGGATGTGTGTTTCTGACTTATTTCACTTGCTAAAATTCCAACGAAAAAGTGTTTTAACCTTCAGTGAGAGATGTATGAGCAGGAATCACAATCCCTTACAATGAAATGGTATTTTCTCACAGTTGCTAGAAGTTAACATATTTTATAAGCGGTGTAGTGTGTCTCTTAGCATATAAGAGATGTACTGTATCTAATGCAGTTTGGGGTTTGAGGGCTGCAAAGCAAAGCTGAGTGTGTGTGAATTTATAAACTGTGGGTATGTATTAACTTATTATACATCACAAAAATAAGACTTTACACAGGAACAACTATTCAACAGTAAACAAACAAACAAACAAACAAAAAAGAATTGTGCCCTACGTGCTATGCATGGGGGGGCATCTATACACAAGATAAGATGTACCAGAGTTTTGACAAATTCATATTTAAGCCTTATTGATAATTATTGTTCTGGTCCCTCACAAAGACAATGGTTCTGGTCAGGTTTAACAGGTTTTTCTTTCAAAGAACATGTGGCAGCATACAGTATTTTCTGTTGTGCCTTCACTTTATCTCGCTTCCACTGGAAAAATTCCACAGGCTTTTATTTTAAATTTGGATGTTTAGTTTTAAGGTGACAGCATTTTTGAAGGTTTCACAGCATCATTGCTCAGAATCGTGCCACACACAATACACTGTGGTTTGGGGCTTTCTACCTCCTCACTCGGAACAAATCCATACTTAATGTAGGAGTAATCGTATTTTCAGTTGAACGACAAACGTTTTCTTGTCTTTTCTGACCCTTCTTCCTTTCAATTACATTCCTCGTCACTACCACCTCTATTACGCTTCCCTGAGCCGTTATCAATTCCAAGAAATCGGACCAAAGGCACCTGTTTGGACAGTGACATGTCAGCTTATAGTTAACACATCAAGGTCACTTTCTGCTATCTGCCACTACTAAGTACTGTGAAGATGGTCAACCCAATTAAGGCACTTCATGTTTTTTTAAAATTTATTTATTTTATTTTTTAAAACCCACCCTGGTCTGCGGTCCGGTCATTGAGAAACACTGCTCTAACACATTTCAAAAAGAAAAAAAAAATATTACCTCAAACCCTGGAACCACTGAATGGATACATGACAGATGCTGTAAATGCTCCACTAAACTTGCTTGTAATTAAATGTACAATTCATCAGTAATTCTACCTTTTTTTTGCATACAGACTTCTTCATTACCCACAACCATGTTATCTTTATAATGCAGGGCATCAGCATTGATATTAAGTTGAAAATCTGTCCCCAAGGCTATCAGGCTTGTCCTGTGAATACAGTCATTGAAACATGTCTGGATATAAAAAGAAACACAGGTCCTATTATAAATCAATAACATGCAGCGAGCTCCACAAATAATTCCATCAAGAAACAGCCCTGCAGCTCTTCTAGTAACCTTCAGGCTGAGATATTCTCCCTCCACTGTGGGGATTTTATAAACATCAGCATATTTTGTAAGTAACTGTATCTTACACTTTTTCCCCCTTTTTTTGTACATTCAATAATGTACATCCAAGAATTCCTCTTAACACTGGTGTGTCTAGGGAAAGGGGAGTGGTTTCCTAAGACACCCCAAAAAAGGTGGAATTGCGGACTGTGATTGGTTTTGGCCTGGGTTGGGTCCTGGCTTGCCAGCAATGTAGCTGTAGAAAAAGCAAATTGGCTTAACTTCCACTTAGGTGGCTATCCAGCATGTTACCATCCAATTTATTTTGGGGCTTGTTCTGTCATTTTATACTGGCTTTTCACACACAAGGCAGAGTAATTGTTCAGTTCACCACAACAACTGAATAAACGTCACTATCAAATAATACACATCCACACCTATCACCTGTCCTTCAACTCAAGAGAATTTTGAATTGGTAAAATTTCAAATAATTACAAAATAACCGATAAACTGGAGTTCATTTTCTAGCTCATAAATACAACTTCTAATCTGTAGACTTCAGAATAACAGGCACCATGAGGAATCAATCCTTTATAATACGCAGTGCCTTTTGTAAATTTCTTCATACGAGCTATCTGAATAACTGACATAAACCATTGTTTTAAAAAAGTACTGCTTCAATGCACCTTGGTTTAGTCTTAAAAGCAGCAGCACCTGCTTCCTATTTAAGGCATTAAACTATCAGACCAGGTCTGATGGTAGTCACCTCTTCACAGATGTCCAATCACTCACCGAGCCAATTAGCTTCAGCCTAAAAGTCTATTCTCCTCAGCTGTGAGCCAAGTGAGTGAGGAATCCATTTGGAGCTCTGACACACCACCTGAGTTCTGCAACCAGCTAATAGCAGCACTCCAAGGGCAAACACATCACAATAGTTTTCAATTACTTCAGAGTCTCCCCTTCCCCGAGAACAACCGATCTGTATTCGGGAAAACTATTTAGACAAAAATAAAAGGTACAATAAGAAAGTGAGAAAAAAAAAACCTTTAGCCTCCACAATGTTATCTAGCTTCGTCTGTAGGTATTATATGCTGTTGTAATGTGCTGTGTGCACATCCATTTTGTCATCGCTTTGGGTCATCCTTGCTCACAATTGGTTATTTATTCAGGGCCTTTTGAAATTATCGAGTTGACACATCTGTCAGATGACAAGAGGAGAAATGCTAAAAGGTCATTTGGAGAGAAACCAGCTGCTCCAGACAAACCTTTTTTCCTCCAAATAGTACAGTCATTACAGATGAGCAGATGGGGCCCTCCACTTTCATTTCTGTTGCTCTGCTTCACTTCAGGTATTTGGATACAATACCTCATTGCAAGGTCAAGTGAAGCTCTCTTGCAATTACATGTACAATAAGGCTTTTGCCACTTGAGAAAGAAAAAACAAACTCCTTTTTTTTTAAAAGCTATAGGATTGCAAACAAAAAGCTCTACAACCCTATGGAATACAGAAGTTGTAAGAAGTATTGTAGGGTATTGTGGTATTATTTATTTATAGTTATATCAAATATCCTTAATAGTTATAATATAATGAATAGTTATTTAACGTGAATCATTCATTATCAATGACAAGTCTTGAAGAATGGTAAATGTTAACAATCAAATTAAATTTTTTAATTAAAGGTTAATATCCATTGGTTATTGACAATAAAAGAAAAACACAGTTATTGCAAAATATACCCCTAGGTGAAATATATTAGTCAGCTAGTTTTAAACAGTTACAGAATAGGTGTACAATAACTACCTGAACCGGGAGCCATTCTTGCAGGTTAGGATTTGCAGGATGTCGTATTTGTCCCAAATGAGCCCGAGGAATTGCATCCTGGTCCAGTTTATATATGCATCTTAATACCCTCACGTGACTAATTGGCTACAATGCTTTGACTATCTTCCACCCTCCTGTTTCTAAACAGCTGATCACCCTGTAGGGAAAAAATTACAGATATATTGGTTTTTTGGTCAAAAACACTTTATATGAAAGAAAGGCATATTCCCAATACAATCATATAGACATTGTTTACAGTCGACTTCAAATACAAGTCTCCGCCTGATGCAATGTATATGTTTGTATTAGAACACAGATATCTGTGGGTCCAATTCAAGGAAATGAACAGAACAAGTTATAACAGGAAAAACACATATATTTATACACAAACATCATGGGTGATTCCCCTCCCATCTTCTTGTTCAATATTCAGTCGTTGAGGTGACCACCCTGTTGTGAACTCACACCTTTAACACACCTCCTGTTCCGGAGGGAATCTGCCCAAAGCTTCTAGAACATTCTATAGTGCGTCACATTTAAGCACTTTATAAACTTATTTAACCTACTGTTCTACTTTTGTTTCTGTCAAAGTCAGTTCAGACTAGTTTGATCATTATGGTTGTCTACCTTCACACCTTACACACACATACAAACTTCTTTCCCTCTCTCTTTGTATCTAAACTAGACACCTGTTACTTTTGGCTGTCTGCCCAGACATCTTATTGTGACTTCTGAGTCTGTGACAGGATGCAGGTGTCTGGTTGCTTCTGTAAAGAAAGCCACAAAGTGTTCAATCTGAATTTTGTTTCAGCTTAGCATAAAAATATAAAACTTTAAATATAAACTTTATAATAAAAATGAAAACTTATAAGCAAATATATAATTAATACATTATGCAGAATGCCATCTCTACAACCCTATATTAAGACATCATAAGGTTGACCTAATTTCTCATCTTTCTTAAACATGTAATATTACTAACACTTGTGGTTTATATTATCACATTCTTACCACTGGATCTTTCATGAATTGCTGATTGTATTCAACAGCAGTATTTCAGCAGGGCGTGTGTTCTTGAGTACACCCAGTTTAGACCTCTTCTCCACTTGACTTCCTCCTCACATGACAAACACACAACTTGATTTTTAATATTGACCCTTCTTTAGTTAATTTCTAACTCTACAGTATGTGAACATGAAAATCTATTTAAATGTTTTATTAGTAATACAATATTATCCTGAGTTATTTTTTTGAGTTGGTTTTAACTATGCCATTTTGTATGAATGTGGGATGTACAGAGAAGTCAAAGTCAGACCATCCAAATAAGTGAGATTTGGGAATTCTCCATTAAAATGCATTATGATTTCTTCGGCCACTTCTTTTTGAAGTGAGATGACTAAAATTGCTGCAAAAAATGTCATATTGAATGTAAAGCCCTGCACATAGTTAGTGGGGCAGGGCAGAAAAGCACTGCACATAAGGAGGTAGGGCAAAACCCTGCCGATTTAAATGTATTGTGTTTATTGTTAGTATTTAAAAGGGAATGTATGTTGTTTATTTTAGCATGGGAGAATTGTATTCTATGATTTAAATGTATTTTCTTTTGATTTAAAATACAATCTTTTATTATTGTTTGGCAGCATGGATGGGGAAGCCCCATCCCACAAAACTCATGTGGAATGTTACCATCTCTGAAATTGATTCATTTTGTGTTAATTCGGAGATGGTCACAAGTATAAAAGCCTGCAGCTTTTCTGATTCAGTATGGGTGTTTGAGAGGAAGAACATGTGTGTGAGGTAAAAACAAAACCCAAAGAAAGAAAACACTTGCTAAGCGTGCTGGAAGCACCAGCACCGTACCTGTTTAGTTGGTGTCAGTTTTTGTGTTAGTTTTTGTTTCAATATTTATTTTGCTCTGTGAGCAGTGTTTTTTGTTCAACCTTTTTATTTATTTTTTGTGTTTAATAAAAACGTCGCCGCAGTGCGTTTTTCACCCGAGTACCTACCTGTGTGTTCTCTGTCAGCTTCCATGTCTGGTCTGGGGATGTCATCTACTCGGCTACCCTGTCACAGTACTCATGGGTGCTACATTGTTCATTAAATATAAAACAAGTCTCTAAGACACCGGTTGCCTTAGATACAATAATTATATTGACCCATGCATTGTCCTTAACGACCTTACTCATCTACAACATTTGTATTATGATCGCAAATATAAAGATCTAATACATTTGCCTGGCTTGTAATGGTATGCAAAACAATAAAAATAGTTCCTATGCAAACAGCAATTTTTTTTTACTTCCAATATCTATTTATTTAGTACTATTTAAGCAATAGTGACGATAAAGTCTCTACCATGTGGGAATTGACCGTGATTAGAGTTGTGTATCCTGAAATGAAGGCCCCGGACTGGTTGCTTTCGTCAGTATTGATTGGTTTTAGTGGTTAATGAAATACATTTGGATCAGTTGTGTCTTTGTTTAGTCTTTGCTATCTAATAGATGTGAACTGAGCTTTCAATACAGCAAGCAAAATGAAAAAGCTAGCACTTGCGTGGATTGATTTTAAATTTGATTCACAGTTGATGATGTGATGTTCAAGCAGGCATCTCCCGTCTGATAGAAGCCCGCTAGAGCCGGAAACTGGTTGGCTGATGGTTCTGAATCGTTTTCTAATTTGTATCAATTGTGGTAGATCTAAACACAACTGCTGTTAAAAAAATTACACTCTTAATTAAAAATGAAAGTAATGCATACTTTTAAAGACAAAAAAGACAAGTAGTGGCAGCAAAAATGAATGTAGCAACACTTATCTTTAAAAACAAACGTGCACTGATTTAATAGGTTTACTTGTTTTTTTAAGGTGAAAATAAATGGTGAATTAAATGTGCAATTATATTATAGTTGTGTACATCTAAAGCACCAACCTTAAAAGGCGACTTACTGTATGTACTGTAAAACAGACCTAATCACAATGCTGTGAATCCAGACCCCAAATATGCATTTACTTATTATAATGTTTAACAAATTAGCAGTAAACATATTAAAAACATGTCAAAGTAGTGCTAATCAAGATTCAACAGATTTTCCAAAAAAACAAATTTAAAAACAGATTCATTGCAAAACTCAAATAATATTATTCACTGCATAACCAATGACCTTGAAGTCAATGCACAAAAAACTTGTTACAAAGCCTGTTTTCAAATATCCTAATAGGTCTTTTTTTATCTAACCAATTACCTTTGCTCTTAGCACAGCTGATGCTGTGTCATTATGGGTACAGATAATTCTTCCAGGCATGATAGACCTGCTCAGGATTATTGATTGCCTTTCCTGCACTCCCTTGATAAATGAAAAACTTCCCTGTATACCTTACTGTTAATGAAAACATTAATCTGCTATCCTTTATTTTGTTATCGGTGATGTGCATTTAAAATTCCTTTCTCCTTTAAACATCATGATGCAAAGTTTATCTCCGGTGCCCTTTGTAAGAGCTAATGTGGATTTTATTGGTAACAGGGGAAATAAAATGACCATCATCCTAGAGAATTACACAAGACACATGATGAGCAGAGGGTCTTTAGCTGGGGCAAGTTCATTGCTTGATGTATGGGTTGGGTACGTTCTTTATACAGCCTTTCTGTCTAGAAGAAATCACATTGAAAACAGTAACATCCTGGGGCAGGCCGTGGGGTCACCCTGCATTAAAATCCAATTCACATGGAATTTTCTATATAATACACTTCTTACAGTTTCAAAACAAGCTGGTATGATCAATATTTTGTGTATTACAGATGCAGGGAAATGGATCAATGCAAACTGTTATCATAAATGTACAATAGACATGAGGAAGACCTTTGTTACACTAGTCTTTTTAAAAAACTAATGACATTGTAGATGTTTGTCACCAGCACGTTTGGATATGTTGAATCCATTCAACTGGTGATTTTCCACATGGACGATATTCGGCAGGTTAAAAATAAATATTTTCTAAAAGATCCTTGAGATAAAGAGGTATGACATGCTTCCTTGACTTACAGGCGACACATGTATTATGATGTTACTGTTTGGAATGCAGACCATTTCTGATTTGTGTAATGAATTGTTCTAGAACTTAGATGCACAGACAGTACACACACAGTGTGTACCAGCTTTTGGCATAATTGCCAGCTCCCACAGAGAATGTAAGTCAATCATTTGGTTACACAGGCTTTTTTTTTTTAAGAGAGCAGGTACAGTCAGCATTCACATATCCGACCCTATAAAATTTTGACTTCAGTGACAGTTAAACGAGTGTGACGCTATCTGATTATACGTAGGGGTCTGATTTCCATTACACGAGAGTAGATGTTAAAACTTCATGCTGATTTGAACTCGGCTCTCGCCAAGATAAGCACCAACTAAGACGTAGCTTTACAGTAAACTAATGTGATCCATATGTGTCTCCATCCATTTACGTTTCCTTCCATATGATGATGTAGATATCCTTCTGTCTGGTGTTAATGGCTGAAGTGTAATGCTGGCTCCAGGGATCAGCTTATTTTGCCTCCCTGGCGCATCAGCACACACAACGGCTGCGATGGTGGCTCCGGGGATCAACCACAGTGCGGCCTCCCCAGCGCATCAGCATAACAACCGTCTGGATTGAGCTAAGTAGGATACATCTCTGGGGTTTTCAATCGCTTAAATCGTGGTAAATTTACGTATTTTTCAAGGATATGTTGCGGAATAAAATTAGGATTTCGCGGACATTTCGCAGACCTGTTTAAACATTAAATAAACCTATGTATACCTATGCTAAGAAATAATGTAGACAGTATTTCAGAACACTATAAAGCCTAAAAATAGTGGTACTTGCTTCCTTACTAAAACAGAGTGCTGTCATTTGTTAAAGGCAAGCATGCAGCATCCCCCTGTAGTTGACTTGCCCATACATTGAGACTGCACGTTCTGCATCCACTGAATTGGTTGGAAGTTAAGGCAAAGCTTTGCCAAGTTATACAGATGTGGAAATCGATTAGAAACAGCCCCAAAACTCGGTTACACAAGGGCATCTGGCATACTTTAATAAAGGCAATGATTTTATTAGTACCGAGTCAAAACAAAGAAAATGTGACTATTCGGGTCTAAAATTCCAACTGCGAAAAAGTAAGCAGCAGGTTGAAGCGAGGTGGCGGTGCTGGATCGTTTTAGTACTGATTTAACTTGCAGACAGGAATACTTTTTATCTGGGCTGACTTTCTAGTTTGTTTTCTGAAAGCTGTTTGTTTTACGTTCTGTTCAGCAGTCTCTGTAGTAGCCTTTTGTTTAATGTGTGATTCTGAAGCTAAATAGCGATCGATCGTATTTTCTCCAAAGACAAATTAAGATATGCAAAACAATTACCTCAGTCTGCATGTAGTTTATTTGGGAAATATCTTGAAATGATCATCAGCCGAAATATACTGCTTTTTTTGTTGTCCATTTCTACTATTTTACCTCCAATGCTGAAAACTAGATTTTACTGTCTTTCCCTCTTGTTTCTACTGTCTGTGCTGTTAATGCCGCTGTATTGTGGTCCCCCCCCCCCCCCCCCCGTCTGTATTCCCTGTAGTTGCGAGTTCGCTCTGTCCCTGTCATTGGCTGTTGATTGTGTGTGCCCATTGGTCCTAGTGTATGGCTGGGGACCAATGGGATGGCTGGTCGCTCTGGCACCCGATTAACATAAAGGGGTGGGGCTAAGCTATAAAACTGGGTGTTGCACGCTCATTGGGAGGAGAGCAAGTGGCTAGAGCAGCGTGTTCTGTATGGTGCAGAAAGAGCCTAAAGAAAGCCTTGAACTTGGAAGCAGCGTGTTGTCGCCTTCTTTTCTGTTTACTGCGTGAAACGCTACACTGGTGTCAGAAGCGGGATAAAAACAAGAAGTAACTCAGCGTTGAGCAGGAGCAGATAGAAGACGGAGATGGACCAGTGGCTGTGGTACGACCCCGAGCCGTCACGGAACCGGTGGGATTGCGGACTGGAGGATCTCCTCTGTGGCTTGGAGGAGCAAGGCTGGTGCCTTGCCTGTGGGGAGCTCGGGCACCAAGTGGCGTGCTGCCCCTTCCAGGAGGAAGGGGACCTGCCTGCCCGAAAACGAAAGCGGAGGAGGGGTGGCCGTTCGAGGCGGCTAACGAGGGAGCCTGGATCATCTCCAGTGTGTGAGATGGGAGACCTCCCGCCGCCGCTGCCGCCACCGCCACCGCCTGAGAGAGCCCCGCAGCCTGAGAGAGCCCCGCAGCCTGAGAGAGCGCCGCCGCCGCCTGATAGAGCGCCGCCGCCGCCTGATAGAGCGCCGCCGCCGCCTGAGAGAGAGCCGCCGCCGCCTGAGAGAGAGCCAGTGCCGCCGCCTGAGAGAGAGCCAGCGCCGCCTGAGAGAGAGCCGCCGCCGCCGCCTGAGAGAGAGCCAGCGCCGCCTGAGAGAGAGCCAGTGCCGCCGCCTGAGAGAGAGCCGCCGCCGCCTGAGAGAGAGCCGCTGCCGCCTGAGAGAGAGAGCCGCCGCCGCCTGAGAGAGAGCCAGCGCTGCCTGAGAGAGAGCCAGCGCCGCCGCCTGAGAGAGCCAGCGCCGCCTGAGAGAGAGCCAGCGCCGCCGCCTGAGAGAGAGCCAGCGCCGCCGCCTGAGAGAGCCAGCGCCGCCGCCTGAGAGAGCCAGCGCCGCCGCCTGAGAGAGCCAGCGCCGCCACCGCCTGAGAGAGAGTCAGCGCCGCCTGAGAGAGAGCCAGCGCCACCGCCTGAGAGACAGCCACCGCCTGAGAGAGAGCCAGCGCCACCGCCTGAGAGACAGCCACCGCCTGAGAGAGAGCCAGCGCCGCCGCCTGAGAGAGAGCCAGCGCCGCCGCCTGAGAGAGAGCCAGCGCCGCCTGAGAGAGAGCCAGCGCCGCCGCCCGAGAGAGAGCCAGCGCCGCCGCCCGAGAGAGAGCCAGCGCCGCCGCCCGAGAGAGAGCCAGCGCCGCCGCCTGAGAGAGCCAGCGCCGCCGCCTGAGAGAGAGCCAGCGCCGCCTGAGAAGGAGCCGCCGCCTGAGAGGGAGCCGCTGCCGCCTGAGGGGGAGTCGCCGCCACCTGAGAGAGCACCACTACTACCTGCCTTGTTAAGAGAGCCACCGCTGGAAGCGCCAGTCCTTTTAAGGGCTCCTGCAAGGGGTGCGACCAAGGGACAGGAGCAGAGAGAACCGCTGCCGAGGAGCCCAGATCTGCCGCTGCCTGAGGGAGAACCCTTGTTGACTGAGAGCGAGCCTCTGATACTGCGGAGCCGAGAGTCATTCAGGCCAGAGGAGGAAAGCAGATTGCCCTCCGCACAGCACGGCCCGCCGGCCCACCCACCAAAGCCCTTGGAAGGAAAACCGGACATGCGGGGAGGGGGTCTGTGTTTCAGGGGTGGAGGTTGCCGATCACGGACATATGCTGCATGGAGCCCTGTGAACTTTTTGGGGGCAAAAAGGCTAAGGTGGGGGTAGTGTAGCGATCTGTGTATTGTTTGCGTACTGTATTCCCTCTTGCTTCTACTGTCTGTGCTGTTAATGCCGCTGTATTGTGGTCCTCTCCCCCCCCATCTGTATTCCCTGTAGTTGCGAGTTCGCTCTGTCCCTGTCATTGGCTGTTGATTGTGTGTGCCCATTGGTCCTAGTGTACGGCTGGGGACCAATGGGATAGCTGGTCGCTCTGGCACCCGATTAACATAAAGGGGTGGGGCTAAGCTATAAAACTGGGCGTTGCACGCTCATTGGGAGGAGAGCAAGTGGCTAGAGCAGTGTGCTCTGTATGGTGCAGAAAGAGCCTAAATAAAGCCTTGAACTTGGAAGCAGCGTGTTGTCGCTTTCTTTTCTGTTTGCCGCGTGAAACGCTACAGTATTTTCTCCAAAGACAAATTAAGATATGCAAAACAATTACCTTGAAATGATCATCAATATCTTGAAATGATCATCAGCCGAAATATACTGCTTTTTTTGTTGTCCATTTCTACTATTTTACCTCCAATGCTGAAAAATAGATTTTAGCAACCTAAATCAAAACAATGCAGTTCAACTTTGTCCCACCCCCCTCCTGCACAGTACAGATCACACAAAAACAGTAAAGACGCACTAATAGGCTGATTAAAACTTTGTCATTTGAATAGTAAACAAGAACGTTAACTGCTTTGGAGAATTTATTTTGTAAATGTTACTTGTGGTCATTTTTTGTTTGTTTGTTTTTTGCTTGTGTGCAATGCACACAGGAAGGCGAAGGAATCAAAAAGGGCTATCTGCAGAAGGAAGACACGTAGTTTGCGTCGCTTGCGTTGTGCAGTAGTTCATTTAAAGAGTTTTTTTTTCATCTTCGTACTTGTTTGAATGCATTGGCCCCTAAGAGATGAATTTCGCGGTGACCCCTCAATTTTACGATTTCCGCGAAATCGCGATTTAGGTAGACCCCTAATTATACGTGTATGTAGGTGAGCACATTGTAACCTGCACCCTACCACCCAAACAACACCCTGCCCTGAACACACACAGACACACACAAACACACACATTTCGTATGGAAAGAAAAAAATATTAGATGTACTATAGTTGGTTTTGTTGGTACAGTAGTATTTTAATTCAGAACAATATGATTCTGAAAAGACGACTGGACATGTGAACTGTAATACAGTACATACTTTTAAATCTGGTACGTATTGTAGTAGTATGTAAAATTCCCCATTAACGACCCAACAGCAAAATGAAATCAAAATGTTACCCATGCACAGAACTGCGTAAAATGTGAAAGGCAATGTAATTATCAAAAGATTTAAAAATAACAACACCAGTTTCCAGAATTAAAACAAATATCCAAAGTCAGTCTTCAAAATTGTAGAATATAGTGCTTGATAAGGCCCTAATGTCACAGTTCACGTGCAAATGAAAATGCACAAAAGCAACTTAAGATAACAGATTAAAAAAAAAATGCATCACAGTATCTAAAACTATTTAATGATTAACTTTTACATTACTGTGCCTTGTCTCGTTCGCGTTGTTTTTGGAGGAAACGCTGTGTAACAGCAGTGCACAATAACGATTTACTTTAAAGAAGACTGATTTACCATGCCAGGAAAAAAAAAAGCGGGCTGTGATGGTTCAACAAGTCAATTGTAACACTGAAGAGATGGGCTTTGTATCAGAAAACTGGTGACGGAGTCAGAAATCGTGTGTGATGGGTAAGTGCATTAATTTGTTAGATATATATAATGGAGATTGATTTTATTCTTAATACAAGGACGGTAAAACGCGAATGACGTGTATCTGAGTGTCATATAGTCGAGTTCTAACTGTAGTTCTATGTGCTTATAAGCTGATATTTTTTGTACTGTTCATGACCATCTGTAAATATTGATGACTGAATGTTATGAACTGCCACTTTTAATGTAGAATTGAATATGAGGGAAATTCATATTATTCCCAGGGAAATTAATATTGATAATTTAAGTGAAGCCGACTTTTATTCTGGCTAACGATTTCATCAGTGACAACACATGCCTGCTGACAACAAGAATACAACTGAGAAGTCATAAACATGAGAACTGTGGGTAGAACTGAATCAGTTTTTTTTTTTTAATTCCTGTGGTGAATCAAGAATATTTGAAATGTTCTCACTGAACACTTCTTAAAATCTTTCTTTAAAAAGCCAAGTCTTCTCCGCGTGGAGTGCAGGATGTGCTATATAGCCTGGACGTAGCCGGTTCGAACTCCCAGGGGGAGGCACACAATTGGCCGAGCGTCGCCCGTGGGGGGGGGGGGGGGGGGCGGGTTGGGCGCTAGGTCGGCCAGGGTGTCCTCGGCTCACCACGCACCAGCGACCCCTGTAGTCTGGCCGGGCGCCTGCGGGCTTGCCTGTAAGCTGCCCGAGAGCTGCGTTGTCCTCCGACGCTGTAGCTCTTGGGTGGCTGCATGGTGAGTCCGCAGTGTGAAAAAAAAACAGTCAGCTGACGGCACACGCTTCGGAGGACAGCATGTGTTCGTCTTCGCCTTCCCGAGTCAGCGCAGGGGTGGTAACGGTGAGCTGAGCCTAAAAATAACTGGCCATTCCAAATTGGGAGAAAATAATAACAATAATTGTCAATGGCTAAATTAAAAAAATATATATATTAAAATAAATAAATAAAAAAAAATAAAAAGCCAAGTCTTTGTCACAGGCCTTCAGTGTGTAAAGTGAGCAAAGTGTAATGTGATGATTGTGTTCTTTGTTCTTTGATACTAAATCACAAAAAGATCAGGCTTCTCATTATGATTATGACAACAAATCTGTTTTAATATCACCTTGTGTGGTAGAAACAGATTAACACCATCAGTATTCAAGTCATATTTGATTCGCATACAACCTCATCAATAGGAGAGGATGACGCTAAGCAGGAGATCAGGATTTGCTCATCCCAGGGATGTGCTACATGAAATTATTAGAACTGCTCACATCCTATTCAGATGTCATGGCTACCAGCTGAGCAGGACTTTCTTGATTAAGAAGTCAGAGAAAGTGTTTTTTTACAGTATTTTGTTAAGTATATATCCTTTTGGGTTAACATGATATGGAAGTTTACTTCAACGAATGTTCCACACAAATACAAAAAAATATTTCTCTAAAGGGTTCCTATTTTTGTGTATTAAAAGTAACTTACAGATTTTTTTCCACTATTGTCCAGTCCTGACCTGAAAATGCTGGCCCTAGCAACAGCTGGAAAAACTGGTGTAGCAGGTTAACTATACTTTTCTAATCAGATGTTTGACAGTGGAATGGAGAAGTGTATTACTTAAGCAATAGTGCTCGTCGATGTAAGCTCTACTGTGTGGTAGCTGACCATCTGATAGAGCTATTATTTTTTTTATTATTATTAGTTTATTTAGCAGACACCTTTATCCAAGGTGACTTACAGAGACTAAGGTGTGTGAACTATGCATCAGCTGCAGAGTCACTTACAATTACGTCTCACCCGAAAGACGGAGCACAAGGAGGTTAAGTGACTTACTCAGGGTCACACTATGAGTCAGTGGCTGAGGTGGGATTTGAACCGGGGACCTCCTGGTTACAAGTCCTTTTCTTTAACCACTGGACCACACAGCCTCCTAGAGCTGGAAGCTAATTAGCTGATGGTACAGAATTGTTTTCTGAATTATGACAGAAAGCACTGCGATTGCACAAAACAGGGGACCTGGTTGTTTTATAATTATGCAATCTAGAATGAGGTATTATTTATAATTATTATTATTTTATTATTATTTATTTCTTAGCAGACGCCCTTATCCAGGGCGACTTACAATTGTTACAAGATATCACATTATACATTATTTCACATTATACAGATATCACATTATTTTACATACAATTACCCATTTATACAGTTGGGTTTTTACTGGAGCAATCTAGGTAAAGTACCTTGCTCAAGGGTACAACAGCAGTGTCCCCCACTGGGGATTGAACCCATAACCCTCCGGTCAAGAGTCCAGAGCCCTAACCACTACTCCACACTGCTGCCCTATAATAATTAACTATTTCTTACTTCACTCCAGACCCCCTTCATTTTTACAATTTAAAACTTGAAATATGGTAGAGGCTACATACTGTACTAAATGACATAAACATAGAATTTCATAACCATTCATTAGAGGTGTAGACCATAACAGTGTGGAGTAGTGGTTAGGGCTCTGGACTCTTGACCGGAGGGTTGTGGGTTCAATCCCCAGTGGGAGACACTGCTGTTGTACCCTTGAGCAAGGTACTTTACCTAGATTGCTCCAGTAAAAACCCAACTGTATAAATGGGTAATTGTATGTAAAATAATGTGATATCTGTATAATGTAAAATAATGTATAATGTGATATCTTGTAACAATTGTAAGTCGCCCTGGATAAGGGCGTCTGCTAAGAAATAAATAATAATAATAATAACAATTCTAGAGCTCTGCCTACCTGTGGGTCATATTGCTTTATTTTAACAATACAGACAGATAAGTAATGTAAGTAATTTCTTTAAGACTACAAATTCAGAAACATCCTGACTAGTCTTAATCAAGGTCATTTATTCATCTTTTTGTTAATGGGAAACTAGGTAAGAGTTCTCATTGCAATTGCATGCAACTTACAGTTTTAAGCTAAGCAATTTTGAGAGATTCTCTTACAGTTAATTCTATAGAAGCTGCTTTGACTAATTACTCGAATGCTATTGTTGTTTTTTGTTTGTCATGTTGTACAAATAAATCATTATTGTTTAAACAAAATTAATAGTCTCAATTGCAAGGCTGCAACCTCAGCCCAGAACTTCAATCAAGGGGAGAACAATAGCCTACTGTTTTTTATAATCTGATGTTATTTTCATAGGATGACATCACAAAGGATTTATATACTGTAATGAATACTAATTGTTAAATTGTTTAATAATTATCATATAATTAGAATATATAATTTAGCTATACACTAGCCCCTACATACCCTTTAATATCTTCATTACCAGTTTCAATGCATCCTTTATTTTTGCTTAGCTCACAGTTTAATGCAGAAGCTTGCATGTTCATCAATTTGTGATTAGTAGCCAGACAAACAGGCACCATTTTATAACAGTGTCTATTTGACAGATGTGCTCATCTTCTAAGCTGTACTATACAATTCCCTAAATAAAACAAAATGTGTCCTTGATTGTTTCCTAATTAATGTAGGGAATCTTTAACTCATTTTACACTTGACAAATGATTTAAACCATTTTAAATGTTTTAGTGATTAGAGTAATTGCAGCTGATTCCAATCCGGCTGTCTGAATTCATGCTCCCATACAGAATCATGTTTTTATCATAAATACCCTACTTAAGTCTATCGATCTTTGTATTTTATTAAATGTGTTTGGTAGATACATATTGAGTATTTTTAGTAATATTAAGAACAGATATTAATTTCTCTGAATGTGTCACTGCTGCGTGAAAAGTAAGCAAAAAAGAAGAGTATAAATGTATCTAGAAACTGACACTTAATGGTACAGAACCTCTGTGTTTACATCCAACAATCAAGAATTCCAAGGAGGTAACTGGAAGTAACTAAGTTTATCACCAAAAATAAGAGCCAGTGGATAAGATAGCCAATGTACGGGTCTTTAAACTGAAATGCAATTTGCACCATGGTGTTTTTTTTTGTTTTTTTTTTGTGGAACATATTCCAAAAACCTTTGACACATTTTTATAGTTTTATTTTTCTATCACAGAACATGTTGTAACTTGCACTTTGGAGAAAATACCTTTATAAAATCAGGCCCAAGGGGGAATAATGATTCCATTAAAAGTTAACTTGGAAGAATATTTACCTACATTATATTAGTTTCTGAAATGGGTCACATCTACCTTTCAAGCAAGTTCACCACTGCAAAAATACAGAAGACCTCCTCTCCTCTCCCACTGCTTCACTTCTGGGAAATGCATTTTAAAACCAGCAGGTTAGACCTCTAACTCAGCTCTCCAGTCCTCCATTGGTGTCCCTGTGAGTTTGTTTGTTGAAAATGTTGTACTGTGGTCCAGCTATACTGTTTATAAGTGCTTTTCCTTAATGTATTCTGATTTGCTTTCCTGGTAATTCATTTTTGCTTTGTTTTTTTGCATTGGGGGTCACAGCAAAGTTCAATTAAAATATCCATAATTCAAAGCCCAGACACTGGCATTTCGCCACAAAAATGATCAAATGGCTGAATATTTCAAGGATAAAAACAAACATAGAACACAGATGAGGCTGCAGCCAAGCTAACCTTGGAAAGACTGGTAATAATAACACATTAACAACTCCTCACAATAGATACTAATTACAAGTTTTTACTATTTATTTATTTAGATGGATTCAATATGATCTGTTATCTTTGCACTTCAAGGTTAAGAACAATCATGATTATAACTGGAGCTTTAATCTAAAAATGATAATTTTAATGCATTCTTTATTATACAGGATAAGCAATTCCAACCATTACAATAAGTACAGCTTGCAGGTCCAATTCAGCCCAGTTTTAAAGTGGGGTCCTGCTCTGCAGTTCAGTACACATTAGGAGGAGGGGGAGCTACAACCTGAAGATCTAGCAAACATATAAACAAACAATACAAAATAAGGGCCTATCTATAAATCACAGTTGATACGAACAGAACAGGGGTCAGAGATGATTGATCCAGGGGGTTGGGGAGGAATATAAGCCACACATGAACTACAGTGTCAGGTAAGGGGAATACAGGTTCTGACAGGCATGAGAAATGTGAAAAAGAGAAGTGGTAGAAAAATGTGGAGAGAGAGAGAGAGAGAGAGAGAGAGAGAGAGAGAGAGAGAGAGAGAGAAAGAGAGAAGGGGTCAAGGGGAGCTGAAACAATATTATTGGATAATTGAAAGTTTGTGGATGAACTACAATGAGGAGTATACAATTATATGAGAACGGCACAGTTAACACTAGAACTGCCGCTGTTATACTCATACCTAAAACCGCCGCCGGCAGTCATTATGATGGTTACATTTTAAACAACATCAACAACAGTTAAACATAAAAGGGTTTATTTTCTAACTTACCACATATAAAGCACTACTTCAAAAAATGAAAAACTATAATAAAATAAACATTTCAAAAGAAACTAGTGTGTAAACAGGTATATGTACATACAAAACTAAAAACTAAAGTAGTTTTTAATTTAAAACGAAAGTAACATATGTTTTCTCTTACATGTGTGTCACGCGGTGCAGCACAGAATCCAAGTTGAGCTGCTGCAGCCTGCTGCTTTGCAGTTTTCTGATTGAAATATTTCTGCCAAAGCGCTGTGGCTAGCTTCAAGATGAAATCTCTCGTACTGATATTTTCCCTGGTGCATTCCTTGTAGAAAACAAAATTGATGTCTGCCAGGTCCAGTAGAGATAACAGGTTTGTATATAAGTCACACTACTTACTTAGGACACTCAGGATCCCCAAAATATATAGTCGCCGACTACGCCACCTGGTGGTAAGCGCCAGGACTAACTAAAAATAAGTTTAAACCTATAGTTAACAAAATCAATAACCCACAATAAAAACACAAGTTCATTAGTGATAGTTGGGATATGGACCAATAGCAACACCACAGAGAGACAGACAAGTCTTAACTCAGTTAAAACAATATTTATTAAATATTTTAAAAAAATGTTACTTAAAAGATTCAATTAAACAAGAAGAAGCAAACACCCACTGGATGGCTAGGGTGTGAAAGTATCAACACAATAGGCACCCACTGATTAGATAGGGTGTAAAGTATCAAAAAAACAAAAAGGAAAAAAGAAAAAAGATTCCCTGCAATGTTGCCAGCACCAACAACCTCTTCAAGGGGAGGGAAGGAAGGGCGGAGGAGAAGCACACGATGGTCAATAACAGCACCCCAATCACCAAGCAGGTAGGGCAGGGATTCTAAATAAATATAAAAACAAAAAGAAAGGACAGCAGCAAAACCCCAAAACATAAAAACCTTGCCTTCTTCACGGTAACTAATATACAATAAGTAAAACAGAGTAAAATACTAGGTTATCTAGAATAACCTATGACACGCCTACAGAAACACCAAAGAACTCCAACCACAATCCAGCAGCAATAATAAACAAACAGCTATATTGCTATAGTACAGTACCAAGCTAAAACATTTAGTGGTTCACTTTAAAGTAACATATTCCACACCCACAGAACGCCAGAGGACTCCAACCACAATCCAGCAGCAATTATAAAGTAAAACAAACAGCAGCTATATCACTACAGTACAGTATTTCCTTTTCTCTTTCTTCCCCACCAGTCACTGTTTCACAAGTTTCAGGCAGGCTCCGATAATACCACAATGCGTTTATAGCACAGCCTACTAACAAAACAAGCAAAACTCCTTGCCACTATACCTGAAACCAATTGAAGAGCAAGAACAATAGCGGCTGAAAGCGAAACCAACTCCAGTAAACACCGTCAGCTTCGCAACAAAATATCTCCGATCAAGGTAACACGTCCAACCCCGCGTCTACCAAACGTACCGCTTCAGCTATCCCAAGCAAAACTGAGCTCCACTCCCGATCTCCGGATACACTTGCCTTTTATAGTACGTGGTCCTTCCTTTTTCTGCTTCCAACCCAATAAACCGCCACTTAAACAAAGAGGTTAATGGCCCTACGCTAAACTACAACACACTGAAGTTATTAGTCGCAGTTTAACAACATCACTGCACCTTCAGCATCACAGCTACAACAGCGATGTGAAAGAAATAAACAAACAAATATTAAATTCTCAATAACAAAACAATCCATCGTGAAAACGTAAATCAAATAAATAAAATAAATCCTACAATGTGATTGTGTATACTACAACTCAAATATAAAAGTGAACAAAAAGGATTCTATAAAAAAACGTGCACATTTACTTTACGATCCCGTATCCGACTCAGCTGTTCGCTCGCAGCACGTAAAGAAGATAAAACACAGGTATGTCTATTTCTTTTGTTACCAAATTACGGTATAGTAGTGGGGTTAATAGATAAATATAAACTACAAAGACAGTGTTGAAACATTCTTTTCTTTAAAACTAATATATGGCAGCTGACGGGTACTTATTCCTTTGTGTTCCTGCCTCGTGCAACATATACAGTATATATATATATATATATATATATATATATATATATATATATATATATATATAAGAGAATATTGTAGGTTGTATTCAAAATAAAAACATGTATTGTAAAAGGCAGTCAAAATGACTGCTTTGGCGGTTCTAGGTAGAGGGGATTGTAACATTTTAATTTTTTTGCGATCCTGTCTTTCAAACACCATCAGGGTATTTAATACATGTATTCAGGAAAAGTCAGGAACGGACAACCACGTATCTTTCACACACACCGCGTAATTTCAATTTTAAAAGTGAAAACCGTCAAAATGACTGCCATGGCGGGTCTAGTGTTAAAGTTCATTGTGTGTGATAATCTTGACCATCACCAAAAGATTCCCAAACAATTTTCTTCTCCCTACCTGGTTGAAAAATATAAAAGGATGGATTCTTAGATTACTCTGCAAATATAAAAGCTTTCAAAAAGTCTGGTTATCCCAGGTGAAGAACTTAGGACTGTCCATGTGAGAGAATTCACACTAAATAATATATTAGTAAGAGCAAGACTTCAACGAGATTCTCCTAACATATTACAATACAAAATATAATAAAACATAAGCTCTTGGGCTATATATTGATTTGAAGCTATTCATACAATTCAAGGAATTTATGTTCTAACCGGTTCTTAAGCAGATCAAAGAGAACAACCTAACAGAGGAATCCTATCCTTATATGAAAGAACCTTATACTTGCTCCCTTCTCTGATCTATATACCTGTTTTCTAGAATTTAAAGATGAACTGCATTTTCATGTGCCATATTAGAGGGACTGAACTTGAAAGACCGGAACAAGGAAGACACTATGGTGAAAAAATCATCAACAACAAATTCCAACTCATTCTCTGCCCGCACAAAACTACAGGACAAATGAACGAGGCTCTGTATTTAACCTGTTTATAAAGTTAAGGCTACAGGCACTTGTCATTCACAGCAGGCACTGAAAGTAGATTTTTAAAATGCAGATATGTCATGTCCTAATTAGAGCACTCTGTGCATCTGTACATACATCTGTCTGTATGTCACACTTACAGTTTGTCATGAAACTTGGTGGTAACATTATTTAGCTTAAGTTATTGAGAATATAAGATTCTGGGGATATGGGTGGGTTCTGTGCTGCAGTAGCCAACTTTAATTAAAGGGATACTTTATAACATCTACCTGTTTCAAAGATTCTATTTCTTACCTCTGAAGCATAACTCAATCATGGATAATGTGCAAGCTCCTATGGCAAACACAAAGAGAAGCAGTGAAACAAGTGGAACAAGAGACTAAAACATAAAACATAAAACATAAAACGCATAAACAAATATGGTTTTAGATTTGAAATGTTAACTGTATGTCCCTTTATTGAAGAAACTCCCATTGTTATAGAAAAATCATTTATATTTATATTCCAGAACTGAGTAACTACACTGTCCCTTTAATTTTGCTGATAAAGGCTTCTAAAAGAATCCAGATAATGAACTCAAAGATAGCTGTTAACATTTTCCATTGGGGTGCATGTTATCAGTAAGGCAAGGAATTGGACAGCATGTTTAGAAATGTATTTATGTGTGCATGTTACACTCACTTTGCTTGGCATATGGCACCAGAGCCAAACCAGAATTTCAGACAATGGAGGTTTAAGGCATGGT
This sequence comes from Acipenser ruthenus, assembly GCF_902713425.1. Lineage (NCBI taxonomy): Eukaryota > Metazoa > Chordata > Actinopteri > Acipenseriformes > Acipenseridae > Acipenser > Acipenser ruthenus. Next base: position 14,934,298 of record NC_081191.1, on the reverse strand, counting down.
TTGACATCATCGTCATTGTTAACCCACGAGTACCATACAAAAAAAAAAAAAAATAGTCATCAACAGTAGCATGGTTTACCAAATGTCTGGGGAGCCAGATTTAGGGAAAATATTTTTTTCTTTGACAAATAAATGAAGTAAAGATCTTCAGTAGGAAACAGGAAAATACAAAACCATTATGATTGACTGATTTTCTAAATCTGCGGAGCTCTGAACTTTATAAAAAGGTTCTTAAATCATCGAGGGCTCTAGAATTGTGGATATGCTGCCTCACCTTTAAATTCACAGCTGTTCAAATTCCCTCACAGGTTCAGATGATAGAGTACCAGCAGAGCCTCTGTGGAAAGTTTAAAGTGCCTAATTTATTTTATAACACCAAAGTTCAGATGTCAAACTGAAGATTTATTAGGCTGATGCAACATATTAGCTTGCAGGTAGAAGCGAGCTACTAATGAATATGATCAGAAGAGCAGCTGGAAAACAGAAAGTGCTGTGTTTGCAGCATTAATGGAATTAACAGACCTGAAAATGTTCAGAGAATCAATTAAGAGTCCCTTTCAGGGTTTTACAACGAGGATGCAATGGGTGAATCACATGCTTCTGATAAAAGGCCTTTTGTATTTAAATAAGGGTGATTTATGTTTCAAGACACTACATCACATGAAAGTAATTTAACCTGAAAATGCAACTTATTTATTACAGAATCAAGGTCCTCACTCCAAAAATGTTGACCTACATGTGCTCTTTGAGTCCATCCATCCGTCACAAATTTTCACCAAACATTTATCATCTGCTAGCTTCCAATAGACATTTCCGATTTAATTTAGCTATAAATCCAATACATTTAATACAATTGAGAGGATCTCTGAATGTCCCTGCGCTGATTACACAATATATATATACCTAGGCTCAGTTGATTCCTATACACTGGGGTGGACAGAGTTCCCCGTACAACTACACACATCCCCTCGGGTACGTAATTATTTCTTTTACTTTTTAGTTTCTTTTAAGGCAGGCTATCTTACTCAGCCATGCTTGCCTGTTCTTTGTCACTGAGTTCTTTCGCCAGCGTCACTGGGTATCCTCTCTCCGGCCACCTGAATGCACAACCAAGCGCATTTCTTATGGGCCGAGCAATCCCCCAATGCCCGCCACTCAGAGAGAGGGAAAGCCAACACACCCTCTTCCCCACCTCTCCGTGTCATCGCCATGACTGACAGGCGGATCTTGCGAGACTGCTGCCCTGTTCCTGCAGAACCATGCATGCGCCAAATAGTCAGTCCAGATCTCCCCTGTTACAGTTGCATTGGAAATTAATTCTATCCTGTAATTACTTAGTAAAGCCCGGCCACACAGCATTTGACAGGCTGCACAAGACGTGACAATAAGCGGGTTTGTGAGATGATATTAAGACAGGTAATTTCTCAAAGAATCTATGGTGCATGGCGAGAAGTTTTTTCAAAAATAGTGATAATAAATGCGGTATGATATTAAGAGAGGTGACATAAAACAGATTCATCTGTACTTTATATTAGTATGCTAATTCTTTGTTTTATTTCAAGTGGTGCAAACTTTGCACTGGAGCAAATGCTGTTTTGGTTTTGAATGGATTTGAATCAATTAATCTGCTTTGCTTATTGTTTAAATACTGAAAAACTCCAAGCCTGTTGTATACTAGTTCAGTGCAATGGGATTGAAATACAAATCATATCTTTATTATGACAGTCCCACAACAGTAGGGCAGTGTAAATATATATATATGTTTTTATTTTATCTTATTGTATTTTTTATGAGGATATGGGCAGTATTTCCCAGTAATAGGCAGTTAATGACTGTACACTGTACACGTACGTTACTGTTAATGCTGCTAATGAGAAATTATGATAACTAAATTATTTTTCTGTGCAAGGTCTGTTTATGTCAAAATGTTTTTTAAAAAAAGCGGATAATGTTTAATAAAAAATATGTATGTAGTTAAAACATAATGTACTGTATACTATATTGATAAATCTATTTGTGTTGTTTTATTAATGTGTATCTGTAATAAAACAACATTTATGAAAAATAAAACTAAATATAAAGAAATTTTGTGAAAAATCAAATGAAAAATTCTAAAAAATAAGAATAATTTCACGGGGCTCTACAAATAACCCTTCTTTTCTCTTTGTAACAATATATATTTCAGAGTTGCAAAGATGTCAAATGTTAATTTTTTTCTCGTCCCAAAACTAATCTAATCTGGCTTTTGGATGTCTCGTAAATTAATGCTGCATTTAAAAAATGGTTTCTTGTCAGGTGCAGCATAGCACATCGCTCATCCTCTTATGATCAATCTCGGTGCCGATTGATCAATAATGCTTAGAATTTATATGGATGTATACTAAAACTAATCCCAGCCCGAAGTCTATAAATCAACAGCAGCAGCTGCTTTCCTGAGCTTGACTGTAATGCTGTCTGTCTGCCCTCCTCTCTTGTGTGAGTAGGGCCTTTGCAATAATCTCCACTAATGGCATGTGACAGTTCCACATAACTTTTGACATTAGCTTTTAGCAATTCTGTCATCTAGCTTGGGCTGCCCTTTAATGTCTATGCATTAGAGAAGAGGGCCACGGCCTCCATTCTACACTTTATTATAGTTCGCTTCAGCATTTTATCACACATTGCCCACCTCCCCCCCACCACCACCAGCACTGTCACAGAAATCTTCCGAGCTGGCAGCTTTACTGTACGCTGTCATTAATCTTCACTAGCCAGCTAGAGAGGGGGGGCTCGATGATTTATCGCAATTGCCTTTTATGCAGGACCTAGGTGAATAGTGTTCAGCTGTATTTACTGCACAGGATTCTGCCACTGCCATTTTGCACTGATACTGTACCTGCTCAACAGCTGCAAGTTGTTTCAGAGGCTGGCCAGACCTAGGGTTCAGGTGTATCTGCGTTAAAATAACTACTTTAAGTTTACAATTTGGACCTTATCAATTATGACGTAAATCCAAGTTTCCTGGATGTATATGCTGTACAAGGGATACATGGACTTTGGTCACATTACCAATATGCACCCAGATGTTTCCTGGAATGTAAATTCCGTAAAATCAGACAGAATGCATAACATTTTTATTGCTTGGATTAAATACTATGTATTCTTTTTTATATATTGTATTCTAATAAATATTAGTTATCTCATAAATATCAGTAGAATGACAAGACAAAAAATGAATATAATTGTAACTCCCCTGTATTACAAGCTCAACATTCCGGGATCCAGGCATGTTGAAAGTCACATTTATTTACCAGAAGATGACATAAGATTTAATAGACAGCAAAAGAAAAGTAGCCAAAGTTGAGAGTTTGGGGCAAAATTTGAGAAAAAAAACTTGAGTGACATTAATACAATGTGTAGGTTCAGCAGCTGCTGATATTAAAGCACAAGGTGGAGCCAGGACTAGCCATATGGCTAATGCCACAATAAGGGCAGAACTGTCATGGGAAGGCAAGCAGGGAAAGCAGCCGAGAGGAAATTGTCATGAAAGAACAACATGCATCCCGCCATGAAGAAATGATGACATAGGCTGTAGGCAAGACACTGCGTCCACTGACTGACATCTTTGTGTATTGCAAGGGCTTTGGTTCGGCCACAGGAAAATTCTTTTGCAATGCTTAAATTTGGAAACATCAACTTTACAAGTTTTGTGAAGTGTTCCCAATGCCAAATTCCCAATCAGAACCGGCAAAGACAGAATACATATTCATCTGAACGTCTACTTTCCTTTTACTGGGAAACAACTGCTCCAGTCTGGGTTGTATTTGCACCTGTATTGGCAGTGTTTCTTCAGATTTTCCAGCATGATGAACCGGTCTCAATTATGGCATAGGAAAAGAAAGAGAAGAATTCACTATCGCAAGATCACAAGCAGGTCTTCATTCCAATTAGAAATATATAATAAGGTTGACGATAAAACTGCTAACCTTTAAAAACAAACTCTGCCACCCAAACATGAACTCAACAATCCCAAAACACACAATGGCCTTTGTGGAAGAGCAGAATAACTCAAGTACAAAATAATAAGCAACATCCATTTAGTAAGAAATAACTTCAACCATCAAGCGCCCAGACAGGGTGACCGCGAGCGTCCAGTGCCCAGACGGGAGGACCGCGAGCGTCCAGCGCCCAGACGGGGGGACCGCGGGAATCCAAAGCCTGAGAGGCAGCTGTTCCCACCTTCACCAGCAGAGCAAGAATGCGTGCTGTCCCCACTTCCATCAGCAGAGGGTGAATGCCTGCTGGTATCACTTCCCCCACCATCACAAGGAGAGGAGCCAGAGCTGCCTCTGCCTCCACCATCACCACCAGCAGAGGAAGAATGCCTGCTGGTTTCCCCTTCCGAGGCAGAGCCACACCAGTCCCCTGCAATAGGGGGAGAGCATCACCAGTCCCCTGCGATAGGGGGAGAGCCGCACCAGTCCCCTGCAATAGGGGGAGACTACACGCTGCTCCCACCTTTGTCGCCAGGAGACTACGCGCTGCTCCCACCTTCGTCGCCAGGAGACTACGCACTGCTCCCACCTTCACCGGCAGGAACAGAGCAGCCGGAGCTGCCTCTACCTCTGCCACCTTCACCGGCAGGAGCAGAGCAGCAGGAGCTGTCTCTACCTCCGCCACCTCCACCGCCAGGAGCAGAGCAGAAGGAGCTGCCTCTACCTCTGCAACTTCCACCAACAGAGGGTCAATGCCTGCTGGGTCCACTTCCACAAGCAGAGGGTGAATGCCTGCACTTCCACCAGCAGAGGGTCAATGCCTGCTGGTATCACTTCCCCGACCGCCATCTTCACCCTCAAGAGGAGAGGAGCAGGAGTTACCTCTGCCTCCATCACCACCAGGGGAAGAGGTGCAGGAGCTGCCTCTCCCTTCACAAGAAAAAGTACCAGGACTTGATGCTGGCATTCCTCAGCAATCACTACATAGTCTGCTGAGGGGAGCACAGCGGAAAGCAGCCTGGCCGCAGCGGCTACGAAGAGGGCCAGCACCGCCGCAGCCACTGCCACAGTGGCCAACCACAGCACCACGACTGGTCCTGACTCCGGCACCGCCCAAGGATGCCAGCCTCGCTTCGCCCAAGGATGCTTGCCTTGCATCGCCTGGGGCTGCCTGTTGCTCCGCATCGCCTGGGGCTGCCTGTTGCTCCGCATCGCAGCCGGAAGTACTGTGGCCGGAGCCCCACCAAGGGGAGCTGCCGGCTTTGAAGAAGGGGGAGGAGGTCCGGAGACCACCAACCCCAGCAGCAGTTTCGCTGCCGGAGATCGTGGCGGAGGTCAGGAGACCTGCTCCCACTGCAGCACTTTCGCTGCTGGAGATACTGTGGCCGGAGCCCCGGAAGAGGGAGCTGTCGGCTAAGAAGAAGGGGGGAGGTCAGGAGACCACCCCCCAAGCAGCCTTTCCACTGCTGGAGTGTTACGCTGCTACTGGCAATGCTGTCAGTTACGCTGACAGCATTGCCAGTAGCAGCCTGGGTACTGGCAACATTGCCACCCGTGAACCCCTTGAAGTCCCTGTTCTTGGCCCAGGACTTTGAGCAAGACTTTGGGGATTTTAAGGGGGGAGGTGGCCGTTGAGGCCATGTGTGCTGCGCACAAGGGGGGGTATATGTGGCAATGTGCCCCGCCCATGTGTGCATTTATATGTTGTATGTTGTGTGTGTTAATGTTGGTGTATAGAGATGGCTGCACGGGATATAAATGGGTGTGTGCAGCACGAGTTATTTAAGATGTAATTGTATTTAAGCACAAGGTTGCACGTAATTAATTCACGTGCTGGGATTCAAGTGAATAATTAATTAGTAATTGAATCCCGGCACAACAGTATATATAGCTGCACGTTTCATTCACTCGGGGTTGTGTGTTCGGTGAGTGGAGAATGGATGTGGAGAGGAGGTAAAAAGAATAAAGAGAATAATAAGAAGTGTTTAAACTCACCGTGTTTGTTTGTCTGTCCGTGCACCGTTTGTTAAGTGTTAGTCCGTTTTGTTTGTCTATTTATTTTGGCGTAAAGTGTCGTGTCCTGTTTTCTGTTTGTTTAAAACTTATTTATAACTTATTTATAATAAACCGGCGCAAGCAAACACCTTCATCATTTCATCCACCGTCTGTCTGTGTCCTCCTTTCTGGTCTGACGTCATTCACAAAGCCACCCTGTGACAGGCTGTCAATGATGGTAATGGGTGTCTCTACTGAATGCATCTGTGGCTGATTGTGGGTCCTTGGAGCAATGGGGCCTAATCACAATCCCTTCCCCTTGCATAAAAGAAAATACAAACACAATTAAATAATAATGCAAAATCAAATCTCCACAACAAGTGGGTAAACACTGCAAATAATAATAATCTCACAGCAAACACTGAAAAATATACAAAGTTAATAATGTGACAAAAAGAACAATTATCAATAAAGTGCAAAACTAAAACAAAACACCCCACACACTACAGCGATAGTCACCTGTGACACTGTAGATAAAAGGCTTCTACCTAGGGGTTTCTGGTGACATTGATAAATCACTCAAGCTAGTGGCCTTGGGGTTTAAAACTCACCAGAACCCCTCAATAGAATTACAGCCTTATTATGCACAATTGGTGTGCATTATTACTCAGAGGCAGCTTAATATGAGCATTGCTAAATGAATGACCTTGGGAGTGTATAGCAGCACCCTTGTTTTATAATTTCTATGTATGCAACACACAGTAAGGTTAATTTCCATATGCAAATTAACTAGAAAGATAATAATGAACAAGGATCTCTTGTATTATATTTCTACTAAAGCAATCCATTTCAAAATAAGGACTTTCTTTCCAATTATGTTCTGCACCATTTACATATACTAATTAGTGTTGTATGACTCATACTTATGCTCTCTCAATTAAGGTATTGTTCATTACACTAAATGCACAGGAAATTTGTTTGAAGTTCCTTTATTTCCTTTCATGGGTATTCGGGGAAGAATGCCTTCAAAATTAGGTCTAACTAGCATGTTTAATAATTTAGCTGTCCCAGATCATGTAAGGAATGTTCCCACAGCTTTCATGATGAGCATGCATACGGTTTCTTAATTAAGTTAAAGCTTGTAAAAAAAGTAATGCAAAGAGACAGAAGCCCTCTATCTGTTGCCCAGTAATAGCACAATCATGGGGTGCTTGACTCCTTCACTGCTTGACTGAATTCACTCTCCATGTTCCCCTACTTACTCACTGTAAGAAATGCAAGAATACCTGAAGGTAAGGAATTAGAACACATGTTAGCATATATGAGATTGACTATACATAGCGAAAGGAAGTGACAGGTACATTTATGGAATTATTTGATTAGTTATAACCACTTTAATTTTGGATGCTGGAAACAATATTTGTTATGCTTAGGTGGTAATAGACATTTCTTTGAGCAATGCTATTCTCTGAAAAGTGCCACAGGATCCTGTATAGCACCTCTGACAGAACAGCACCCCCTCACTACATGCTGAGTGATTAGTAGATGGTGAAAGTCATTTTTTTTTCAGCAGGACAGGAGCCTATAACCAGCCTCCAGGCAAGCGTGCGCCCTACTGATTCCCCACCACCCTTATTTGTATGTGAACATTAATACATGCTGTTCTGTGATAATTCCAAGCTATTTCCATCACAAAACCGTCTTTAAAATGTTGTGCTCAAAACAAATACATTTATACCCATGTTGTATTGAATGTAAAGTCTTGCTTATACACACGTTAAATTCATGTTAAATGAATACTGTATACACTATGAATAGGGGTCTACTTAAATCGCGGTAAATTTACGTATTTTTCACGGGTATGTTGCGGAATAAAATTAGGATTTCGCGGACATTTCGCAGACCTGTTTAAACATTAAATAAACCTAAGTAGACAGTATTTCAGAACACTATAAAGCCTAAAAATAGTGGTACTTGCTTCCTTACTAAAACAGAGTGCTGTCATTTTTTAAAGGCAAGCATGCAGCATCGCCCTGTAGTTGACTTGCCCATACATTGAGACTGCACGTTCTGCATCCACTGAATTGGTTGGAAGTTAAGGCAAAGCTTTGCCAAGTTATACAGATGTGGAAATCGATTAGAAACAGCCCCAAAACTCGGTTACACAAGGGCTTCTGGCATACTTTAATAAAGGCAATGATTTTATTAGTACCGAGTCAAAACAAAGAAAATGTGACTATTCGGGTCTAAAATTCCAACTGCAAAAAAGTAAGCAGCAGGTTGAAGCGAGGTGGCGGTGCTGGATCGTTTTAGTACTGATTTAACTTGCAGACAGGAATACTTTTTGTCTTGGCTGACTTTCCAGTTTGGTTTCTGAAAGCTGTTTGTTTTACGTTCTGTTCAGCAGTCTCTGTAGTTGCCTTTTGTTTAATGTGTGATTCTGAAGCTAAATAGCGATCGATCGTATTTTCTCCAAAGACACATTAAGATATGCAAAACAATTACCTCAGTCTGCATGTAGTTTATTTGGGAAATATCTTGAAACGACCATCATCCGAAATATACTGCTTTTTTGTCGTCCATTTCTACTATTTTACCTCCAATGCTGAAAACTAGATTTTAGCAACCTAAATCAAAACAATACAGTGCAACTTTGTCCCGCGACCTCCTGCACAGTACTACAGATCACACAAAAACAGTAGACGCACTGACAGGCTGATTAAAACTTTGTCATTTGAATAGTAAACAAGAACGTTAACTGCTTTGGAGAATTTCTTTTGTAAATGTTACTTGTGGTCATTTTTTGTTTGTTTGTTTTTTGCTTGTGTGCAATGCACACAGGACGGCGAAGGAATCAAAAAGGGCTATCTGCAGAAGGAAGACACGTAGTTTGCTTCGCTTGCGTTGTGCAGTAGTTCATTAAAAGAGGTTTTTTTTTCATCTCCGTACTTGTTTGTATGCATTGGCCCCTAAGAGATGAATTTCGCGGTGACCCCTCAATTTCACGATTTCCGCGAAATCCGCAAAATCGCGATTTAGGTAGACCCCTACCTACGAATCTATACATATTTTACCTTGTCATAATATCAAATGATATGTGTTCCTAATCATCATTTATTAACAGTTTCAAAACTCTGTAATTTTGATTTTTAATAAAGTCATCAGCATATTTTACCTTTGGAACTGTCTCTAAGCAATCTTGAGGAAAATCTCTGACAAACTTACATGTGTATGCTTGACGTGCACCCCCAGTGGGCATTTAAAGCTGGCCTCACTACAGAAACTCCACCTTACCCAGACTTTCTCAGAGACTGCCCCAAATGTAAAATATGCTAGTAACATTATTAAACACTCCAAATATACATACAAATTCAGAGGGTTCTAGATTTCACATTAAAGTCACAGAGACAAGTTTGTTAAACAGACCGTATAGTCTCCCATAATGTTGTTGATACAATGTATTGTCTTTAGAGGTTTAACCAGAAAAAAAGTATTTATTAATTCATTTACTTATTATGATACCAAGCACTCAAGCTATTAGATACATATGATAATGTATACAAGCATTTTGAACCTGCCGTTCTGCCTTATAACAAGAAAACATTCTGTTCTTTGCACTTACCGTTTTCTGTTCTGTACAGTACTGTCTGACCCTGACATTTCTGTGCAATTTTATCCTCCTGTCAGAAGATAATCTCAACATGTTCCAGACCAGATTTATCCGGTTAGTTAATTGCTGCCAATAAAAATGTTTTGCCTCATATTTCAGCCTATTTATTTGTGAGGAAATAGCTGTATGTTAAAAATTAGTCTATTTTGGTTGCCTCCTCGTGTAGCTTTTATCTATGTGCTGCTGTCAGATTCAGTAGACAGAGTTAGTTCATACACTTGCCTGCATTGTTCCAACAGCAATTACAGTCAAAGCTTCAGGTAAAGTTGGTTCCTATTGGCTGCATCAGTGATGTTAAAAATGTTACTGGAATGAGGATAGGGCTTGGCAGTGATAATGCACTAACCTTTAACCTCCGGGGGGGGCCTCGTCACAAAACCACATAATTTTGCCACAACTAGAACTGGGAACCATTAGAGGCAGTCTCAAAAAGAGAGATCATTGATCTCTCACGATGAAAAATGTGTCTACAGTCTTTACAATAACAGTACCTCTACAGATTATAGACACTTGACACTAAATCCGAGGCAATCACATCCAGCAATCACAACACAGCATGATGAATAATAAACCTCAGAATTCATTAGGCCTATAGGCCTACTGCTAGTTTCAGCCTGCTGGGGTAACTTTGCATCATTGATTGCTCAGCCAAGCACATACACCAAATGCCTTAACCTGGGGTTCCTCTCATTCCGAGTAAGATCACTTTTTAGCAACAAAACATCAGTAGGATAAAGCTAAACAGTCTTACAATGGTCTAAAACCAGCTCATGTGTGCTTCTAAGATTTCCAGTATCACATATTTGTGATGTGATGTCAGCACTGTGTTGTGAAGTCCGAATTTCTGTTTGATTTGAGTCATATACTGTAGTGTGTATTAAAGCCTTTAAATGTTATTGTATGTATATATATATATATATAATATTACATTTGCACAGAAAAAAGAAAAATGCAACAGCAAAAGACAATTTTCAGATGAATAGAATAATGCTAATGATATATCAAGAACCTGAACAACTATTTACCTATACCTTCCTATAACTATTGTTTTGCTTGTTTTATACCATTACAATTGTTTTATCCCTCTCAGAATACTATTATTATTTGTTTATTTAGCAGACACCTTTATCCAAGGCAACTTACAGAGATTAGGGTGTGTGAACTATGCATCAGCTGCAGAGCCACTTACAATTACGTCTCACCCGAAAGACGGAGCACAAGGAGGTTAAGTGACTTGCTCAGGGTCACACACTGAGTCAGTGACTGAGCTGCGATTTGAACCGGGGACCTCCTGGTTACAAGCCCTTTTCTTTAACCACTGGACCACACAGCCTCCTAGCTGAAAGTTTACACCAAAAATGAAATCTTTCTCAAGACATGCAATCATTAACTCCATTTCCATGTTTAAATGTAGCTACTTATACTACTGTGCTGTATTGTACTGCAGTGTACTATGAATATTTACTGCATACTGGACTCTTAGGTACTGGTGCTTTATAATACATTGTGGATATGAGCAAGATATGTTCAGTTTGAAATATCGGAAATATAACCACTTACATTTTTCATATGGGTACAACTGCTGCAGCCTGGCATAGTCTTAATAATGATTACAGTGATTTTAGTCATTTTTAGTCGTATCTAAATACAGTACTTCATTTTTTAAGACTTATAACCAAAATGAAGAATGAAAAGATTAGGCATTAAATGTGCAGTGCTTTTTTTTAATTACTGTATTTTAATGCTGTAAATGGTACTAAGTAAAAGATAAAGCTTCAATTGAAGCTACCCTTGAACATAAAAAAAATGTGTGGTATTTGATGTTTGTGCTTATGTTTGTACTGACAATGCAGTCAAAACTAGCCTTTTATTTACTTCAAAATAGGGACCTACAATAAAGGATGCAGTATCATTTAATATAGTATGGCCAATAGATGTAAAAAGACTACATTAAAGTACATCCCTGAATTAGTCGCTATTACAAAAAGGTAAGTGATAATTGTCAGGTTAAAAATAATAATAATAATAATTCCACTAGGTGGAGCTGTGGTATGGCTTTTACAGGCGTAGTATAACCACCACTCATTCAGCAGTCGGCTCTCAGCTTTTTGTTAAATATATGTACAACATAAGGATTCTATCTTTAAAAATGTATGAAGATTAAATAATAATTCATATAAATTATTTATAAAGCATATAGAGACATACCACACTCCTCATGCTTACCACACTGGATTCCTTTATTCCTTGCGGTTCTGAGTAATAATACACCATGGGCATTTTATCTGAACAGCCTAATGTAAAGTTTTTATTTGCTGTTTATAACATTTACTGAGTGGGAAATTATTTGTTTAATGCAAAGAGCAGCAGCAGCCAAAACAAATAAGATAAAATAAAACGGTAGCTTTGTTCTTTCGTTTTATCTTTCCGATTTCTTGCAGTCTATTATTTTTTTCTTAAAGATAAGTTAATGATTATTCTTATTGTAAATCAATGAATAAGATATATATTTTTAAACACACAAAATGTAACTTTTTTTTCAGTGGTGACATTTGGCAGGTTCTGCCGTTTAATGCTTGGTTGGTTTCATTGTTCCTTGATCCCACAGGGAGTTGACTGGCTTTGAGATCCACTTTCAGCAATGGCTTTTTTTTTTTTTTTTCTCAAACCTCTTATTTTGAGCTGATTGTATTGTTAACAGACCTTTACATCTCCAAATGAAAAAATATATTTAATAATCACACTGTATTGACTCACAGTTGTATTAATGCCGTCTGCTTGCAAAAAATATTGAGAAAATATTACCAGCCCCTTTAAGCTCGATAACATCCCCAAACTGTCAGTATTCTGGTACCTGAAAATTAACTATCACTCTCTGGTTTTAACAGTGTTTTTCAAATTTGAATTGCTAAAATTCCTGGGTTTCATTGCTGCTGGTGTGGTTATCTGAGAAACCACTCTGTTCATAGTTCTGACCTCATCTTTTGTTTGTGTAATTTCCATTCATCCATTCCACTACAACAAAGATGAGGCTGACGTTACATGCAAGAGAGTTGTATTTAAACCCTCTGCAGCTGTGTATCCAGGGAAGAAGGTACAGCGGAAGATAACGATGATCAGTTCACTGACTTCGGTACTTCCAGGTCTGCACCACTGTTTCAGATATTGCCGGCACAGCTTTAGACTTATTGAATATTATGTTACAGTTACGTTTCATATAAACAGAGTGTTATGTATGCAATGTATTATTATTATTATTATTATTATTATTATTATTATTATTATGATTACAAAATATCACCCCAGTTGTGGAAGATTTATTAAACTAAATTTTAAAAAAAATCCTGTTCTTTAAGTTGTATACTTATTTCACTGGCTTAAAAAGCATTTATATATTCATCTGAATTGTGCTTAACGTTTCTTTTAGTTTCACTTTAGTGCTATTCTACCGCTGAGTGTTTTACAGTTGTGAATGCTGATTTGATAAATGGAAAAGAGGTCAGCTTGTACATAAACCGTAAGGGTGACTTTTTTTTTTTCTCGTCGCAGCTGTGGAGCCATGATGTTTGCTGCTCGTTTTCTCTATGGTATTTAGAGGTATTGTTTAATACTGAATAACGTTTATTTCGCTCATAACAGTATAATCAAGATAATAAAACAATTTTATCTGTCATTATCTCCACAACAATATCATAGATCAAACACCAAATTAAATTAGAAACTAAGTGATTGGCATGTGGCAAAATCCAGAAAAAAAGCCCTTTTTTTTGTTAAAGATTTTGGATATTACATACTGCCACGTCATATGTTTTTTAATAGTGGTGTCTATTTTATGCTGTGGAGTTTTAAAGTGGTGCACCTTTTGTACAACAGCCTCTAATATGAGCAACATTGATCACAATTCTGTTAAAGGTACACAACTGCAAACATGTTTACCAGAAAAAGAAAACACAAATATAATTCTGTCCCTTCTGCATTGCCTGTATCTTAGCTGAAGGACATTATATGATACTGGCGCTGTGTTTTTTGCTTTAATTGTTTTAAACAAAACAGCCCAATTGCAGGTGCTTATTTTGGTGTCATGGTATCACAACTCATAATGGTTTCCATGACAATGGCACCACTTTAGAATCTAAATGTATGATGTGAATGTATATGAGTCTACGAAGCAGAATGATACATTTCCTTTTACACATAATTAACTCCATTTTGAACACAGCTGCTCTTCCATGTAGGAAAAGAGGGGGGGGGGGGGGGGGGTCAGTTATGTAAAATGTAATGAAAGGTGAGCAGAACTGTAACTTATTGGTAATTCTATCAAGTGACATTGGACTGCTTTACATAAGCTTTGCTTTTTCTGAAAAAAAAAACCCCTGCATTGCCAAATGTTCTGCCAATTGCCATTTTATAAACACAATGCTAAGGGCCATTAAGAAAGCAATGAGACATTACAAAACTTGTCTCCCACTTGTTAATTCTGTATTCAGCTTGCCAAAATAGCAATAATGGGGATGTGCTATTCTTATTTCACTGTAGGATCTTTTAAACAAAGGCAGCTTGTGTAAAGGACAGGGTTCACCCAGATACCCAGTATCTGCCCTGTTACATGGTGCTGGGATGACCTGGATGTCATAGATGAGAATTAAAGTGGAAAAGAGTGTAATGGGCAGTGTTGTGTGCTGCACTGTCCCCTGTCAGTGAGGTTAGATGAGGTTAAAAGCTCTCGAACCACAAATGCAGACGAGCCCAGCTCTTGAGACACTCACTTGCAGTGTGTGGGGTGCCTCCACCCTGTTGCACTTGGTACAGTGAACTGTAAAGATGGTCAGAATAGATATTCCTTATTAAGTAGTATCCTGTGTAAAGAGGCATTAAGCTAGAGAGAGACATTTGGCTGCAATTTCTACCTTCCTGTGTTAAAAATCTCATAAGTTAAATAGAACATGCAAAACAATTACAGAAATTGTGAAAAAAACCAAAACAAAACAAAATAAAAAAACATTTGTGGTTATAGAGCTTTTAACTATTAGAATTTGGTTTGTTGATCTGGTGCAATACAGGACTAGTCAATTTTTGATACCTGTTAGTTTTTATATAAAATGTATGCCACATCCCTTTAGAAAAAGTAATACACATAATGCATTTGATAATTTTCTTTATTACATTTTTTCTCAGTTGTATAACAGGGACTATGGGAACAGATGTGTCAGATGCACACACCAGCATCCTCCATGAATTTGGTATCAGCTGAAAAATAGTCAACCACTAATAATGCACCACCCCAGGGACCTGACGCATAGAAGAACATTTGAAGAAATGCTGAAGATGCTTATAGTGATTGAGTCTTCTGGGAACCCAGACAGAATGATACTTTTACTAGTATAATATGGTATGGAAGGTAGTGTTGCAGGATAAAGCATATGCCCATTGTGTTAATTACAAAACTGATTTTGTAATCAGTTTCTAGCTCAGGAATGATATGAGCTGGCATTTCTAGTTCCTACCAGCACCATGTCTGACGTTATCCAAACTTTTAAGAAAAGTAAAGCTTTTTTTGGTTTTGTTTTTCGGAGCCAAGAAATAACCGTAGTATGCAGACACTATCTGCTTCATTTTTGACATCTCATCCTCCATGTCATTTACTCTACAGAACACATTGTCACTGCTGTTCTGTAAAAACACTTCTATTCCTTTTATGCAGTTTTTGTAGTTCATTGGATTTGACCCCTGCTATGCTGCCACCTTCATGGTACCTGTCCTGTAGGAGGCGGTATAAAGAGGGAGGACGGTATAATAAAGTAAATAGATTAGACAACTGAAGGTTGATCTTCTATATAGTCACGTCATTAAAGTCTCTACAGATGTGCATTTAATTTGGTCTACCACTTTAAGAAAAGGGAAGTACTGACTTCTATGCGTTGTAGACACAGCCCTGTCTAGTGAAAATATGATTTAAGATGACTGTACAGAAAGAACAGCTAAATACAGTCGAACCTGTGATATCCAGTTAAATTGGTTCCAGGGGTCCATTGGATACTGTGGTGGAGTGTCCCGCCCCTTTGTATTTATGTATTATTTGTATTGTTATGATTTTTATAAATATACTGTATATGACAGCGAAAAGCCGTGATATGTAAAAATATCACATCTCGAAGGGGGTCGTTAAACTACATTGCAGTTACGTTGGGGCATTATAAATGAACCATGTCAGGCACACCAGTGTGTCTAAAACAGCCAAGTACAGTACAACATGTTCTCAGTCTATGCCAAACAGGCTCTGAAGGTTGGTGGAAAAAAATAAATCTTGTTTAAACTTTAACAGTAATACATATACTCTCTCTTGCTTTCTTTTATTGAACACGGTTAAACTGGGCAGTTTGTTTTATGTTAAATCTGCAACTGAATCCACTTTGTCCTGCTAAAGAGCTGAATTTACTGTTTTAGACCCATAAAATGTGTATTGATCAGTTTCCATCTGTACAATTCAGTTGGTAGCAGCATGTACAAATGACACATGCCAGAGGTCCATTGGTTAAGAGGGTATTGTATCTTACAGGATCGGATATGACAGGTTCTACTGCAATTACATGTTGGTATAAATATTATACTGTGTAGAGACCAGGCACCACTCCCGTAGGAAGCACCGGTACCTAATAAAGACCCAGGGCAACTTAATGTTACCAAATTAACCTATATGACCCGGAACAAGCCAGGGAGGGTTCCCACCCTCTCCCACCCAGAATACTATTTATAGATCTTACCATTTACCCCGAAAAGCTTCATACCAGGTTATTTGAAATAGAGGATGGTGGTTGAATAATATTTATAGATCTTGGGCTCTATGTACTAATATTACTTACGTATTCATAAATACTGCAAATTCATAGCCTCCGTCCTTCGTAGAATTTCTGTGTGCGATTTAATAAGCAGCTCTTTTTCGTGAACAACTATCGTAATTTCACTGCAAGTTTACAAACAGCATAAATTACTGCTCATTATACAGGAGAGATTGGAGTTTGCATCTCATTATTAATAGATTCGCAACGCCGCAAGTCAAAATTTAGAACTTCCGGAAGTAAAATAAACATTACAATATAATACTAGTGTAGCACAATCAGACCCTGGGCCCAGCAAAAACAAACCAAAATGTAATTTAAAAGAAAGGGTCCCCAAAAACGGAAAGCATTAATAAAACTAAGCTTGTTTCTATATATAGAAGTTTAACATGGTACATATGCATGGTAATTCTGCACCCTGACCATGGTTCCCTACATGCTTTCAGTGCTTTAATTTAATTTAATAATATCGCAGAAAACTTTTGTTTCAGTCTATGTATATTTTAGTTGTGTAAAGGAAATAAGTACAGTAGCCTACATACAGCAGGCTACGGAGGTAAATACTTTGCCGTGTTTCATTTGTCTATGTACTACGTCAGTAAGTTTAATTTCTATCCGGTACTGTACAGTATTATTGTTCAGCCAACACCTGCCCCCTGCCGTGAGGAGGCACTGCACTGTGCTCCAACTGTAGGCAATTTGAGAAAATACTGAATATATGTGAGCTCTGTCCAGTTGTTCGACTTGGATTTTGGTATCAGAGCTTTAGTTTCTCGCACTGTCCATGTAATTTAAGGTTACCATGTTTGCAGAGTGAGACACTTTTCTTTTATTTTCTTCAATTCACTGAAGACGTACTAACTCCAAAGCAGTTAACAGTATATAATAATACAATAATACAGTAACTTAAAAAAATTAACACTGGGTGTGTGTATTGCAGATGATAACAACTACGTATTTTCTTTATATTGTCATCTCATAACATGTTAAATGTACAAAAAGCCAGATTGAAAAGGGGGTAAGTCTACAAAGTCACAAATACCTAAGAAAAGTCAAGATACGAAAGAAAACTCAATGATACATAGATCCCCTTACCTTTACCCTGAAAGGCTTCATACCAGGTTCTTTGAAATAGAGGATGGTGGTTGAATAATATTTTTAGATCTTACCTTTACCCCGAAAGGCTTCATACCAGGTTCTTTGAAATAGAGGATGGTGGTTGAATAATATTTATAGATCTTACCTTTACCCCAAAAGGCTTCATACCAGGTTCTTTGAAATAGAGGATGGTGGTTGAATAATATTTATAGATCTTACCTTTACCCCGAAAGGCTTCATACGATGTTCTTTGAAATAGAGGATGGTGGTTAAATAATATTTATAGATCTTACCTTTACCCCAAAAGGCTTCATACCAGGTTCTTTGAAATAGAGGATGGTGGTTGAATAATATTTATAGATCTTACCTTTACCCCGAAAGGCTTCATACCAGGTTCTTTGAAATAGAGGATGGTGGTTGGTTTGGTCAACAAAATGGAGAGGAGACAAGAATATAATTCAAGAGCTTTTATTACTCAGCCAATTAGTCACCGATTAACAGTTATTAAAAAGAAATATAAATGCAAGGTTTTAATAATATCTAGCATTCAATAATCATTAATACACAACATACAGCTAGTTTAATTGCAGTTATAAAAATCTAGATTCAATAGTATGAGACTTCTAACAGGCAGGGCACACACAGCAGCACTGAAAGAAACTATCAAATTAGTTAAAGCTCATGGGAGGGACCAAGTTCACAGACACACTTGTAAACAATGGTACTTCTCAATGCATTTAATTACCTTAGTAAATAACAGTACAATAGTCCTGCATATACCAAATAAATATGTTTAGGGATTTAAAAATGGTAATGTATATTTCCTATAATTAACAGCACTGCAATAATGTAGTCAATACTCTTGATTGGTGAGACTTAATCTTAATGCAATAGGTATCATATAGGCTTCAAATAGCATGTAGATTATTATTATTATTATTATTATTATTTATTTCTTAGCAGACGCCCTTATCCAGGGCGACTTACAATCGTAGGCAAAAACATTTCAAGCGTTACAATACAAGATTATAAATAGCAGCATTGTATCAAATAATTACTACACACTTAATATGCTAACTCTATAACTAACCTTAAATTCAATAAATAGATCTACAAATATATATTTAATTTGAATGGCTGGGATTGAAATATGGAATTAATAACCCTAAAAGGTGTAAAGCGTGCACAATACATAAACAGAAGCAACCAATTTATTATCACACACTGACTAATCAGTTTAATTTCTGTTTAAAGCCTCATACAAAAGAGCATAAGAGAAATACATAAAAGGAAAAGTCAATACTTCACTCTAAAACTTAGTGGATGTGTGTTAATCAACTAGCAGTGAACAACTGTCAGCTAATTTTGTCCTCCCAAAAATCACTAATATCAAGTACTAAGCCAATTCAGACTGGAAACAATTACAACCAGTATCCTAACTCGACAAAGTGAACACAGGCAACCTGTACTAGAAGACTGCCCTGAACACAACATTATTTAGTTATACTTACACATACCACAGGCTTGAATTAGGGTCGTGCCAAGTAATGAGTACAAACGAATAGCTGTAACGAGTATGATAATTTGTCTGAGTAAGAGTGGTACACCATTATGACACCAGGGGGCAGTGTGACACAGTTTCTGGCATAGTGGAAGTAAACATCATTCTGTGGTGTGAGTTTTTCAGAAATATACAGTTACTTTCACTTTTTTTTCTAATATATATATATATATATATATATATATATATATATATATATATATATATATATATATATGCAAGTTCTTCAGTTTGTGCATGCTTGACTGTGCAACTAATTGCATTTTTATTTTTCAAAGACTAGTGTATTATTTTTTTTCTTAACCCTTTGCGGTCCATTGTTGGACTGGGTCCGACATTGCAATTATTCCTCACAGGTCCTTTGTCGGACTGGGTCCGACATCATTATAGCAACGCAATAAGCAGGTGTCTAGTCGTTTTTTCTCCGGAAAAAGCCGAGAAAACCATTCAATTGCCGAGTGGGAGCGACAGGAGCCGAGACAAGTCGAAAAAAAAAAAAAAAGGCGTATCTCATGAATAGTCATACATGGTATCAGGTATCAGATAACGGGGGCGGTCGTAAGTAAACAAGTTGGCTGACTGAATCAGAGCACAGAAAACACGGACATTTGCAGAGCTTTTTTGAGATGTTATAGTAATAAAATAATGACTTGGATCGCATTATTGAGGAGTTTGGTGATAAAACGAGTGATCCGGAGATAATCGATCGGTATGTACGACTATTATTATTATTATTATTTATTTCTTACATAGGTGAACGCTATAGCAAACGAAAGGGTGGGGTGGGGCTGGAGATGCCTAGTGAGTGCTTTGTTGATATGCAGGGCCATTTAAACCCGTTTGACTGTGAAAAAAAATACTTTTAAACAGCACGTCTAAAATTAACTGCGCGTGTGAAAATTAATTAGACCTGGCGTGCCTGATGCGCAATTAATAAATGGACTGCAAAGGGTTAAGGTGCTTTTGTATTAGATCTTTGTCTTGTCTTTCTTTGTCTTGCTAGAATGGCCATTTACAGTTTTTCTTTATGTTAACAAATTAAGATTTCTTGTGCTATTAACATTTTCTTACTTGCACCATCTTTAAATTCAACAAAGACTCCCTTTCCTTGTTTTAGTTTAAAAAAAAGTTATATTTTTAAATACAGTTTTTGCAGCCTGCTTGTTACATGCGAGGGAAACCTGTTACAACATGAGCTCTGACACGAGACTTGGGGTGGTGTTGGAAGGGGACTTATGATTGCAAATGCTGTGCTATAAAACAGAGTGGTTTTAGCAGCTCAGAGACGACTTTTGACATGCAGCGGTAGCTTACGACACTCTGTGGAGCAATAGAGAATAGTGCCCGAGATTTGTTTGTTTGACTGTTTTATACAAGTGTTTTCTGTTTGCCCTTTTATTTTGTGCCTGAGTTCGACTCTGTTAGCTATTCAACAGTAATTTCCATCTCCAGTCTTGCAATAGCTGGTTTGGTACACTATTATTCAGTAATTTTTTTTTTCAATATAACCACGCCTAAGACTTTCTGTGAAGTCCTGCATTGTATTGGTCTATTCATTTTAACTAGAAAATAAGTATTTTTACAGCTGTTGATAGATAAATCACCTCTGAAAATATCTCCTGTAGCTATTCAAAAAAGCACAAAGTTCTCAAGTTCAGCAGCACAAAGCCAAACCCACTGTTTTTACTATGACAGTCAAAATAACAGCTGCGGTAGTTCTAGGTATAACATATTATATCTCCATAAGCAATCTCCATTCTGCAACCCTGGGTCTACTGATGGTTTAAGATGTTTAATATATATATATTTAGGAAGTCAGAATCAGTGGAGAAAAATGCATTTAAAAACCGTGATGCCCCAAAAAGACCACTCCGGTAGTTCTATTGTTAACAGGCGAAGGCTCCCCAGGCACACCCCCCCAGCCAATGAGGACCTCCCGATCAGCTCAGCTCTGGGCAAGCCTTCCTGTACCTCATCAGCAGTGCAGCTGAACCAACGACCAGGTCCTCCCTGTCACAAAGCAGCATTAGCTTCCTGAAGAATTCGAATAGAAGCTTTACCAGCGACAGGGTCCTCCCTGTCACAAAGCAGCATTAGCTTCCTGAAGAATTCGAATAGAAGCTTTACCAGCGACAGGGTCCTCCCTGTTACAAAGTGTCATTAGCTTCCTGAGGAATTCGAAGAGAAGCTTTTATAATTTCAGCGTTTTGTTATTAGGCTCAGTTCTAATCAGACCCCTGTATTTTTCTACTTGCCAAGCAATACCACAGTCCACAAAAAGGGAGGAAAACATCTGAGTAATCACAACTGGAAATGAGAAGCAGCACATAACTGTAATGCTCTGTGTGACAGCAATCGACTGCATACTGCCTCCATACGTTATTTTCTTATATGAGTAAATGCATCTTTGTAAATGCATCTTTATTAGATTTTTTTTATTTTTTGAGGGTGGGAAATTTGGGCTGCGTCTTATATATTGCAAGCAATATTGATTTAAAAAATCTATTGTATCAGTTCAGGAAGTTTCAGACTACAAATCTTTCAGCTAAATGGAAAAAGCAGTGCTGTAAACAAGCTTTTTTTGAATTACATGTTTTTTGAGATCAGATGTCTAATTTAATAGCACTGAACTAATAGTACTGTATTATACACAGATGTTACTTCCAAAGTTGAGTGCGTGTAAAATAAATAATAATTTTGCTTTTAATTTACTTTTATGCACACACAAGCTTAGTCTGTTGTGTTGAAAAGCATTAGCCTTTTTATTTTTATTTTGGTAGATATTTTCTGTGTGTGTTTTTTATTTTTCCACGAGTTGTGTGTGCTGCTTAAAGGGAACACATTTCATTTTACCAAGCATTTATATTTTAACAAAGGCAAGACATTTTTCGAGTTTCTTGCTATTACAAAATAGGTATTTTTTCTTGTTTTTCTTGTTCTTTTTTTGTCAGCGTGATATTTTTTTGCACTGTTTCATTGTACATTCTGGGGAATGGGGAACCTGACACTATGTGTAGCAGCCTGCGTGTTGTGTTTAATTGCAGGAATGAGCAGCGTGTGTGTTTACCAGCTGCAAGCTCCTAATCAGCAGGTTGGTGCGGTGCAGCAGAGCGCCAGGAATAAAAGGGTCCCGATTGCACAGATCAAGGCTTCTGTAAAGCCACAGCGGTCAGAGCACTGCTGCTGCTGAAGCATTGGTTCGTCTGTGCTGCTGAACGACTGGGTTCAGGAAAGGAAGTGACCACATCTAATGGCGATCGTGTGCATATTCCGAGGTCGGGAGGTGGTCGAGGGTTTTTTCCGGGAGAAGGAAGCTGCAATAAACCAATAATCATGCGTATATCTGAGGTTGGCGTTGGGTGAGCTGCCCCAGGAACAGGGAGTTAGTATCGGGATAGTAGATCCCACCTAGTATAGCAGACATATGTGTCACGTGGGGTTCCTGTATGTTCATATGTACTATGCGGGGTGTGTCAATCCCAATCTCCTAGTCTCCGTCTCCTGTCAGTCAAGCAGCGAACACGCATCCACGTCATCCAGATAAGTCATCAATCATCCAAATCACGTCTCCTATCATCACATGTAGCGAGTCCCCTGTTACAGTCACCCTACAGTATTGTCAAATCATATTTTCTTTTTTGTATACAAGTACCTATCCATCACGATAAATACAGAAAATCCCCAAATAACACTTGAATCATAGTCTGTCTTGCAGATTTGATGTCTTCTTTGACTGATTTTATCATAATATGTAATGTACACAAGCACAAACCGGGTTCGAGTCTCGTTAGAAATTATTATTATTATTATTATTATTATTATTATTATTATTATTATTATTATTATTATTATTATATATTTAAAGAAGCAAATAACCTTTTGATGAGGTTATTCTCAACTACCCTTTTCCCCTAAACTTAAACATCTAAATGTTTCTCTTTCTTGAGCCCTGATGTTAATCACTGAAACCCTAGCTAAACCTTTATGCTTAAAAAAAAGATTACAATTAAAACTTAAAACTCTGTGTCGCTTTTTAATGATTTTTATTACACAAGAGTAGCTGCCACATACTTTATGCTAATATTGGACTCGGATTTGCCAAGATAAAATGATATAGTAGTGGTGGGGATCAACCAAGATGTTGCTTCACCACGTAACCCTTGGTTTGCCCCCATTAACCACTTCAACACCATGACGTGCGCATGCACATCAATTGAAAACCCACTTACAGTACCATGCCATACCTGCGTACGTCAAGTTTCTCATTATATTCTATGATCGGTTTCTCAGTCTAGCGTTTCAGGTCTAATTCTCTAAAGCAGTGCTAGTACTGTGGAATGTGCAATAAAAGTTGGGGTAGGGTCAGGTGACATTTTTATCCAATTGCGTGTCATGTAGCGATTCCAATCTAACTATAGGCGTTTAGAAGGCTGAGATATATTGCAGGAAGCCATTCAGCTTTTACAAGTATATATATAGTGTTTTAAATTATTATTTTTTTATTTATTATTAGTTTTACTTCTTTAGTTATAGTTTATATAGTTTTTAGCGAAAGCTAAACATGGCAACGTACGTGGTCTTTCTATAATTAGCAACGGGAGTGAAGTTGGTTCGGAGGATTTCGATATCAGCAACAGTGATGCTGACCTATCACTCAGCGATTGTGATGAAGAGGATGTGGAGCCAAGAACAATACAAACTGTACAAACAGAAAAGCATGCAGCTACTTTACAGGTAAGCCGGCTGCAAACGGGAAGCTGTTTGGTTTGAAATGGCAGTGCTGTGACGAAATACTATCAAAACACAGCACTGGGTACAGGCAATGTGGCAGCCAGATCCATCACAATTCCTGTGCAAAGTAGCTGTGTACACGCATTTGTGGCTATCCCTTCAACGCAAGCGAAGCAGACACTGTAAAAAACGTACAGGGTCTGCTACGAAAATGAAAACAAAAGAAAACATGCAAGAAAAATGTGCAGTGGTTGCGAAGGCAACCCTGGATTCTGTTGTATTGAACATTTCAATAAATGGCACAGAGCAAGTCGATACTGGCACATGTTTTGATGTTGTTTGATTTTTATTTGATAATTACTGTTTATTGATTATTATTGGTATTATCGTCATTAGCAGTGTTTTTGTTTTCATTGTTAAAAAAAACAAAAACATTTTTATCTCTATATTGAATATGGGTATGTAGTACACAGCAGCATAAAGGGTTAATGAAAAACACAGTCATTTATTTGTGTTTTATTCATCATATGTTAACATTTTATAGCAATTACAGGTTTGAAAACATTATTATTATTATTATTTTCAAAATCTGGTACCTGGGAAGGGGATTCATTTTTACATCTGGAGTTGAAGTGGTTAAGGTTCCTTTCTCTCCTGAGCTGATTCAAAGGACTTGGCCCATCAGGATCATTGGTTTCATCACTATCTGTGCTCCTGTTGGAACTACTCATTTATAACAGGGTGTGGCGGAGTGTCCCACACCTATTTATTATTATTTGTATTATTGTTTGCGGCACGGATAACAGCGCAGCGTATTTCTTATTATTTATAATTTAAAACCCATGAGTATGCGTGACTGATCAGCTACTAATTATTTAACTAGCTGACAGTCACGCATCCTTACCAAACGTGTGCAGACTGTGGCCGAGGGGTAATAAGATAATTAACAGCTAGTTAACCCCTCGGCCAGAGTATAAGAACCTGCAGCTGTCCGTGCTGCAGGGTTGGGTGTACAGAGAGGAGGTACAGGAAGATAGAGAGGAGACAGAAATTAACAATTGTTAAAACGTGCTGGATTAGCCAGCACGACACTTACTTGTTTGTCTGTCTGATTCATTTGGACCTTGTGCCCTTTGGTTTCTGTTTTGTTGTTTGTTTAAATCTTTTATTTTTGTTTTGTTTATTAATAAATCAGCTGAATGCCGTTGCATTCAGTTTCACCCGCCCATCCATTGTTTTGGTTCAGTTACTTCCTGGTCCATGACGTCACCACACCTCACCACTGCGAGCCATTCTGCCGCACAGGGGTTCTGATATCCTGATATCACTTTTAAGTGCCACAGTTACAGGTGATAGATCCAACTCTAATAGACTGACATTTACAGCACAGGTTACAGCAGACGGACACCAAGAGGTTTACAATCTTGCCACAGACATACATAATCAATTCAGTGCCTCCAATGAATAATTGTACCGCCGAGACTTGTTTTGCAGCAGAAACCTCCCCACAAACTCTAACAGCTCCCCCGGGGAACCCAATGGCATTGTGTTGAAGGCATTTTTATTTATTTATTCACTTCCCCAACACTAACAGCCTACAGTACTTGATGGTTCACAGAGAGGACTGCCCTGAACTGGTGGCTGTGTGGAAATGTAATGTCTTTTTCTCCAGTGTAATACAACAGAAGCAGCGGGTGTTTAAGAGTGCAGCACTAAATTGACAATTCTTCTAATTCTTCTGTGCTTTCAGTCACGCTCTGACAATTGTTGAAACCGTTTACTGTATTTTTTCATAATTTAGTCAAGGGACATACCGACACAATGCTTTCTAATGCTGATGTTGTGCAAATTGTCTTATTGAGCGCTGCCAGTAATATTGGATGTTATCTTTTTTTATGAATAGCACTAAAGTGTGTATTACAGCAGGCGCCATGCAAGCCCACTGTGCATTTATTGATCTGCTTATTTATAGTTTGGCAGTAAAAATCACAGTGCAATAAACATCTAATTTTCAAGCTAGTCTTGCTGGCAAATGAGTACAAATTCTTAATCATTTTTGTATCTCAATGTAAAGATACCTGTTTTCTTAAACATATCAATGCTGGTGGAGTAAATCAGAGAGCAACGATGAAGCTGTATTTAAAGATCAAATTGTACACAACCCAGTTAAAATGTGCACATTTCATTTCATCAGAATATGTAGTTAATCTAGATGAGAAAATACATGTTCCCATAATCCACTTTTGGAAGAAATATATAATGGAGAAACATACATACTGTACAGTTTGTAACACTTTACAATGCTGGATACCTTATACAGTACATTAGGGTTGCCACCTTTTCCACAGACCAAACCCGGACATATTTCTCAGTCAGCCTAGGCTTATCAAAACTGTGCTGGATACTGTAATAAAGTTCAACACAATACCACCAGATCTTGGTACAAATCAATAATCATGCAGTGTACACAGTATTGTGCTGTTGCTATTTCTAGCAATCGAACTTGCAAGCCGCACAGTTGATACAGTAAAGTAATACATGACCATGAAATTGAATAGTCCATTATCATGTACATTTACCATGTACGTTAGAGTCTAATCTTACCTGAGACAAGATGCTGTGGTGATGAGTAACGTGTGGTAAATCAATGCAATTTCTAAAACAATGATGTCCTCTACCTCTGTTTTTCTCACAAACAAATTTTCCAGACGGTCACTGGATTTACATTTATCAATGTCGAGCAACTCATCCCTGAAAGAACAAACATTTTTAACTTTCTTCAATGTAGAGTATGTTTTTTTCGTCCAGCGCCGGTGTCATGGCAAATTCCCACCCCCCCACTGCAGTCGTAAACAAATAATGTGATAATTCCGTTTTGCAATTAAGGGTCAACAGGGTAAAAACAAAAACATATTTTTATGTTTTTATATTGGTATTTAATCGTAATGTTTATACTTGTATTGCTCTTGTTTTTTATCATCTCTGGATGCGTTGCATTACATTGATCTGTGATTAAATACATAACCTTTACAGTGAATAAAAAATGCATTACATATGGTTTAATTGTGATATATAAATGGTAATTAAACCATATATATCATACTCTCCAACTGTACCGATTTAGCCTGTACAATACCTAATTTATAACCCCCCAAATTGATTGTGTGTACCAAATCTTGAGCTTCATCTGAAGCCTTTTGTTTCTGGCCCACCAGGCCACTAGAAGAATGCGGGCGCTAGCATCACATCCCCATGGTACTGTCTGAGAGACAGATAGGTAGACAGCAAAGATATTGATAGAGACAGTCCATTCAAAGATATTCTGTTATTATAGAATTTGTTTGGTTCATTTCTGAGCAGGAGCAGTAACACTCAGAATCACTTCATGGCTTGTTCCATTACTGCTAGGAAGAATGTGTAAGGTAAGAATTCTTAACATTATTACACGCGGGGTTGGGTGCTAGAGATTAAAATCTGAAGAGATTTTAAAAAGAAAAATATTTGTAGGTTGTTTTTGTGAGGCTGAAACTCTTGCTGGTGACTGGAAACTTCTAGATTTCTTAACCTTAACCCATCTCATTTACCCCTTATCCCTAAGGGAACTGTGACAGGATAGCGTCACAGCCCAAGCTGTTACCGGCAGGAAAGACCCAGAGACAGAAAGCTGCAGTTTAAACACTGGTGCGCACGTTTATTAACAAAATAAACACAAGGAAAAAATAAATCACTTGTAGGCTGGGCATTAGCCTTCACTGCAGACCCCAGACCCCAGACCCCAGACCCCAGACCCCAGACCCCCAGACCCCAGACCCCAGACCCCAGACCCCCAGACCCCAGACTCCAAACCCCAAACCCCAAACCCCAAACCCCAAACCTCAAACCTCAAACCTCAAACCTCAACCCCCCCCCCCCCCCCAACAAAGGCTTTCTAGCTCCTTTTATACATGTAGCACTAATTACCTAATTGGGGAATGGTCACACCTGTGATTGCTGGCATGGACAGATTTACCCCATCGCTGCCAACCTTACATTCCCCCACACACACTATTTACAGCAGCAGGGCTTCTATCCTGCCACAGGAACACGATTGTAATAATACTAATGCTATATTTCTACTTTCGACATTCATGGGAATGTGGTGCTTATTTAGCACCTTATGTTAATTGGTTTGTATTTAATAAAAATGGCCTGATTTACTAAGCTGCTGTAATTTGGCCAGAATTGTGGCAGGAAAATTGAGATGACGGCGCATGGTATTTCCCAAAGTGTCATGCCCGATTTATAACTAATTAGAAGCAAAAATACTGGTCTGAAAAATTCTAATTAGTATACAAATTGTGGGTGGCAACAGGGAAGGCTCGTCAGCACAATGGGATTTCAGGACAGGGCACTGAGCTCAGGGTTAAGAAGACAGGGAAGGCTCTTCAGCACGATGAGATTTCAGGACAGGGCACTGAGCTCAGGGTTAAGATGACAGGGAAGGCTCTTCAGCACGATGGGAATTCAGGACAGGGCACTGAGCACAGGGTTAAAAAGACAGGGCAGGCTCTTCAGCATAATGGGATTTGTTAGTGTGATTTTGTGATATAATAGTTAAATATATGTGTGTCTATGTATAATATGCTTTACATATTTACCTGTAGCTCAGTTATTATTTGTAACATTAAAAAACCTGAACAACATTTGAGTCCATTTTGGCTAATTTTGTTTCTTTTTACTGACACACAACCAACAGTGCCATTGTTTTGTAGTGTAACATGTGTTAATAACATCTGTTATTGTCATATTCACTTGGATTTTCAAGTTCAAGATGAAGGTCTCAAACCTAAAATCCCGCGAGTCCTGAATCACACATCAGCTCAGTACTATTTGATCATTTACTAATTCACGTGGATATGTTTGTTGTTCCCAGCATTATTCAAAACTTAAGAAATTATAAAAAAATAACACAAAGTAGAATGTACATATCAGTATTAAAACATACGTTTCTAAACCGTGGTAAAGTTGGTTTGAAATTCGATATTCATTTGATATTTACAACCATATCACCTATACTTTCCAAACCAACTTTATTATGAAGCGGACCAGTTGTGAATATGTTCACAACCTTTCCTTTGACTATGAATCCTATAAATAATATAAAGCTTAATCATTCACACATGTTTACTATACATGCATATGGGATATTGATTTTCACAAATAGGTCTGCTTCACAGTTGGTTTGGAAAGTATATGAATATAAAATTAATATTGAACATCAAACCAACCAATAATTTCTAATAAGGTAGTAAAAATCACTTAATCAACTAATGTATGTCAAAGAAAATATTAAAGGAAGGTTGGTGTTTCTTATGCGTTTCACTTAAACCCAGACATTAGGGCCTCTGGGCTTGTTATTTCCTGCCACCTGGATGCAGATGCCAATTCCCAGACTGTCCGGGTCAAACCTGGACAGCTGGCAACCCTACTGTACATAGAGAACCGTTTGACCTATTGTAATGAAACTTGCAAAGAATCTTCTTAAGATCTGTCTATCTGATCAACTTTCTATATGTCAAACTTACTTATTTTCATAAACCTAAAGAATTGCTTACCAAATGTGACAGCACTTGGTAAGGACATTCTTTAGCACAAGTTATTGATAGTATCTGAATATGGGGGTAAAAAGAGACAGCCTTTCTGTCAGTATGTCACACAAACATTTTAACATATATCTAGGCCCGGACCAAATCAAAGTTAGCACTTAGCGAACGAGGACGCGAAAGCATTCGCGGTAACAAAGCACAAGAAAAATTCCAAACGAAATCTCGCGAAACCAAAACAAGCCCTTTTCGCCCTTCAAAAAGCAGCCGTCGCTTGTTGACTACAAGTGGGTTGAGAAGGGGGAGTGGTTTGCTGTCGCCTGACCAAATCTACTCAATTCCAGCTATACTCAATTCTTGTTGAAAGCTATTGTGTATTAAGCAAATAGTAAAAAAATAACACTAAACATAATGATATTTAAAAAAAACACAAAAAAACAGTACATGCCTCAAGACGCTCCACTGACCTTATATATCGAACACTTGCACACAACATTGAATAATTTAAAATGAATAATTTACAGTATCAAATATTAGTGTATGTATTATTCCTATTATGATCATAATATATGTTGTGTTTGTTGCACCCTTAAATGAAACACGCACAAGACTTCTTTAGCCTACTTTTTTTCTTTTATTTCTTATCTTTGTACGGACAGTACACTTTTTTAAGTCCATGGACATATTCACACGTCATCTGTGACGTCACCTACCTCTGTTCAAATTATTCATTTCTTAAAGGCACAGTGCTCCATTACATTGAACTTCAATCAAACTCAAGGCTAGCAAATGTAAACAAACTAGAATACTACTAAAGAATGTATGAATGTTTTAACCACTTTAAAGATATTAACTTTTAGTTTTAAACATTTGGTTACTCTCGTAAAGTACTAAAGTACAATATGTTGGCCTACACAGAAACGTTATGAAGCCCAAATTCTCAGCATGTAAGAACAAGCCCACCATTCCTCTACAAGGGAGCACATTTTGGCAATACCGTGTCAGCATGCCAAGCGGTCCCCTTGAAACGTATAAATCCATGTAGTGAACAAAATTACGTAATACCTATAAAGGTCATCTCAGAAGCATATAATAATAATAATAATAATAATAATAATAATAACAACAACTACCCGACTCTGCCCGTTTAAAAAAAAAAAGAAATCTGCTATCAACTTTTTTTTTTTTTTTTACGGCACTGGATAGCTTTTCATTCGACTTCTTATTGTATATAATATGTACCGGTACTGATCCTGGCGACAGTGTTACGTTTGTTTTTTGGATGTTCTATTCACCCCAAGTTTTTTTTTTTTTTTAATCTTCGTTCTTGTGCAGTGACAGAACAATGCAGCACGATGCTACAGACGTCGTGGAAACCAGGTAATTGCCAAGTGTGTGTGTGCGTGCGTGCGTGTTTTCTTTCAAACTCACGTCCGTATTTTTCAATATTTTACACAATAAAAATAAAAGCAGATAATTGTTATTATTATTTTTCTACATATTTTTATTATTATTACTATTATTAGTTGTACGTAATAGCATTCACTCACTGATATTCAAACGAAACAGTAGTACAACACAGACTTTTTTATTTTATTTTGTTTCTGCCCTGGCTGTCTTCGCCTGCCTTTTTGCATGTTACTGCCTTGTTTCCGCCCCTTCAAAATGTCACATACCGGCTGGGGATTGGTCAACAGCTGTTTTCATGTTGCTTTAGGCAGTCCGTCCTACTCCTGCGAAACTTCTCTCTGCCCATTTCGCGGATTAAAAATGGCTAGTTTTGGTTTCGGGATAAAGAAAATGCGATATGGAAACTAACAATATTATCGCATAAACACTCTTTCGCAAGAGCGATCGGGGTTTGATCTGGTCCGGCCCCTAGAGGACATAAAGTAAATATAGATTATGGTATCTACTTTTTCATGTTATTGATAGCTGTAATGTCACTGACCTTGTTGTTATTTAATCTTGTGGATTAAGATAACTAATCAAGAGATTTATAGTGTATTTTATAAAAGGTATAAATTGTCCTATCCCCTCCCCCCCCCCCACAGACATTCCCCCCCCCCGCAGTACCAACACATAAGCAACATATTCTTGTTTTTTTTAAGGGCTCTGACTTCATTGTCAATGAGGCAATTAAGATAAAGTGAGCGTGTAAATTGGCAAGGTAAAGCAGTATAGAGTGTGTCAGGGAGAATGCAAAAGAACCGGGATACAGAGGTTTGTTTACTTCTGTTTAACATCATTAATGTTTCATTTGCGATGGTGAACTTGGTCAGTCTCGCTGAAATCACTTGCGCGCCTCCTTGATTGTGGTGTTCGTGACAGTGCCAAGGGGCATCTGCATTATTTATCCCAGCCTGTGCCACCTTTGCTGTTTTCTGAGAATATTTTCAGACAGAATTGCTAATTAGCGTGTATGTGGAATCTTTTCAAAGCAGCTGGGAACTATGCTCATTACTTGTTTCTTCTTCCAGTGTGTCTACCTTGAGCATTTCTCTGATAGAAAAATTCTAAATAATTGGTTGAGAAACAAAACAACAATACCTCTTCTAGCAAAATTATGCATCTCAGTTGCATCACCATTCCATTCACAATAGGTGTAAACAAGGTCTGTATTGTTTTTTTAAGTAAATCTTTGAAACAAAGTAAGTCCTGACTGCCATCAAAAAAGGCCCATCATTTCTTTTCAATCATTAATCTGTTCTGCCTGTTCCCAATGTGATATGAGAAAAAACATTCTCATTTAGATACAATGTAGTACAATTACATAGTGTACCGCAGATACTTTGATGATGTTGTCAGTGTAAGTTAATGACTGCAGTGACAAGAATATGTGATTCTAGCTGAATAAGTGTACCTTACATATGATGTTTTAGTGGAGAGAAAATGTCGGGTGTTTGTTTTCTGTGCAGCAAAAACATGAACATGAGAAAAAGTATGCAAAGGAAATCTACATCAGTCATTAATACTTACATAATAAGTGTTAGTAATTTAAATCTACTACATTTGATATTCAGGCATCTTAAGTTTTGTTTAAAAGCCCAGGCTGAGATTCAGGAAGGGATCATGGGGATCTACCTCTCCTACCAACCCCTCTGACTAACTTATTTAAATCTCAGAGCTGTTGCTGATGCGATCAAGTTGCAACTTCATCCTACCCATCCTCCAGTTTATTTGCAGGCAGTCTCCTTGATGGGGTGAAGAGTATGGCTTTGTCGTGGCCCACCCTGCTGAGCTGGCCTCGTCAGATCCGTTCCTCTTGCTTCCTTCTGCTCTTGAGATGTGGCATCGCCTTAACAAGCAACATTTCCTTTGAAGTCATGTGCATCAATGTATAACACATTTACCATGCAATATCAAGTCCTAACCTTGACATTGATTCACCATGAACAAAACCATTGCTTAAAAAGATGACCAGAAAATATTGGTCTATCAGAAAGATTTTAAATAGAAACATCATTTTTCATTCCTCCTTGTTTAAAACCTAAAATAATAAGTCCTAGAAGAAGTCATTAAAACCACCCTCCTCCCATCCAAAATGTACTTGCAAATGTTAATAGTAAGAAAAAATCTAGAGCGCTGCAGATCCCCATAAACTACTGACAGTGTTTAATTTATCCTGTTGGTCATCATAAGATGCTCTAGATACAGAACGTGCCATTTTACTGATCATTGTAACTACGTTTGATCCCTTTTAGCATTTCAAAGTAAAATGTTAAAGGATTTACAGCACAGTGACCCATGTTGCCATTACATCAAATATTAAGATACTAAACAAATTGAAGCTACATACTGCATTGCTGAGTGACTTGGGTTTTAATTAAACAATGCCACAATACCAACATGTATGGTATCTGAAGGGAAAGGGAGCTGTGTGGAAGGAACTCGGTTTGGCAGATAAAGCTGCAAGCCAAGTATTACTTTTGGAAAGGTAGTTTGAGGTGAATTAGTAAGTTTTCTTTGGCTGGAACTTTATTTAGAGCAATGGCAGCGAGGGAATTCGATGCGTGGTGAATTCCAATGAAATAAGATTTAAGTATCGCTGAATAACTGTTGTCTAAACATTTTTAAGGTTATCTTTTAGAAGTGCTCTTGCAGGAATCAAAGTGGCTAATTGCGTCCCCCTCATTCCCAAACCTAGAAGTGTTAGCAGGTTCACAGATTTTTATTTTCTTTCCACAGTTGAACTGTAATGCCTAATTCCGGAACTGAAAATTCTCATTTTCTGCAGATTTTTCACCCACGGGTATGAACAGATGTTTACATGTACCAATGTTGTACTTGCATCGTACAGTTTCTGAGCTCATTCACCTTGTTAATATACTTGACAGCATCAAGCTTTTGTACTCAGCTTGACACAGAGAGACAGGTCAATGCTATGAAACTTTGGTCACAAAGGGATTTTCTTTAATTGGCTTGGCTCTTCTAATGAAAGTACTTGGAGACCAATCTGACTTCAAAGTGATGCAAGAACAACTTCCAAATCAATAACACCCTGACAACCAGCCTTAACTCTTGTTCTTAAGTAAAATAAAGCAATTAGCCTTTGAAACCACACAGTCTATAATCTATATCATGCATGACTGTGACAGAGATCCAATGATTCTTGGTGTTAGATCTCCCTCCCGACCTGTGAGGTTGCTGTGTAAAGGGAACAGAGTACCCTGGACTGGATGGCCTGACAGTTCATTCCCAGGGTTAGGTGGAAGTCGGCCATGTTACAGTAAATCATTAACCCGGACGGGAAGCAATGTGGCATCCTTGGATAGGAGGAGCGGGTGCACTAGTTAACCAAGGGGTCATGGTTGAAGGTATTTAAGGGGACGTAGCGATGTGATCTGTTCCTTGGTGAATGGCTGAAAACTGGTAACTAAAAGGAGAACTGTGCTGTGATGATCGTGAGTGTTTGTTTATTAAATACTGTTTGTTATTGTTTAGACGGCTAACACGATCCAGAGCTGTCGCCAAAGGCCAGCACCAACCCAGACAACATCACTGCAGTTTGTTTCATTAAGGACTGTACATTCACTCACAGCACTCACCGTGGACTTGTGTTTGTGTTTGTGTTACGTGTGGGTGAATAAGAAAGGGACTCTTTATTATTTGGGAACCAACCATGGATTTAAACAGAGCAATACATGCCGCTGTATTGCCTGTTAGCATTGTTTATTATTTACTGCTGTTACGCCATCAGGCAATTGGATTACAAACCATGAAACACCATTACACCTGGATTATCGTTGTCTGTCTCATTATTGATCACCTGCACCTGCTCACTGTTAACCACTTTGCGACAATAACAAATAAAGATATTACATTGGGAAAAGATTTAAATATGTACCCGTTGTTTATCTAAATTTTGACATTATCTTTTTTATTAAAGAACTACATTTTTCCTACATATTTAAAAATGATTCTCAAGAAATGATTTTGTTAGTATTTGCAAATGTATTATTCTTTTTTAATTTAGTGTGTCCAATTACATTTACAATTATTACTATCTATCCATCAGTATAGCTATGTGTATTATTTACTGTGCATTTCAACAAATACATCTGGTACATTAAACATGCTGTTGCTATTGACTTGAAGAGAATCTTATTGTCTACCAACTATTATACAGTCGTGCAAATTAACAGCTGTAGCCCTGAGTGCCTTTTGGAATGAGTCTCTTTTTTTTCCTGCAAAGCACATCAACTGGATTTTCAATTAGATAAATATTAGAGATGTGTGATGTTGTGGATAAAATCACATTCCATATTTTTTTTATAATTTTCAAATAGCACACATGCTTCAAAGCAGACCACATTTTTTTGCACATCTCAAACAAAATGATGGGACACCTGGTGATGCCTCAGCACTAAAGGCAAAGTATTAGTGATACCATGTTTGAATAAATGCAGCTCTCAGTCACAGTAATCATCAGCAAATATGTAATATTGGACTGTGACAAAAGAGAGCTGTGATAATGTGTGCAGCGGTATGCAAAGAAAGCTTGAAAGATCAGTGACTGTGAAATCATTCATACAGAACTGAGAAGGGGAAAGGGAGAGGAGGGTTGGAGGGCGTCAATGAATTTGCATCAGTCTACATCAGCATTTACTGCAACAAGCATAATGAAGCAATTGGTTTCGCTCCTAGGTAATGGCTTGTCATGAATGCTGAGTGAGCCGATAGGGGTGGGGGACCATTAGAACCACAACAGGGTGACAAGGCCTAAACACTCCCAAGAGTTCAGAATGCCTTCATTTCAGCCCTCTGGCAAGGGCCTGGCCTAGCTGGTGACCAGCTGTGGGTTGGCAGTGTTGTTTACACTTTGTACAGGCGGACATTAGGCAACCCACCAAGATGAACACAAGGCTACTGGGCTACTACAAAAGCAGCACCTGCTAGGAATTAACCACTTACCAAAACCAGGTCCTTATTCAGCTGGCTTGAATAGGCAGTTACAAGTTAATTGAAAAGCCACATTCGATTGACGATGGTGATGATTTGTAATGCATGAATAGAAACAGCCCTAGTCCTCTTTGAATAGAAACAGTTAGAGGGTGACATAAAGGAGTGACTATTGATTTATTGATTGGATGATGAAGTTCTCAAGCACAGGAAGCTTTCATGGTAATCAACCAGATAATGTTTATACAAGTGTCCCGACTGAGGCCCAAATTTATGAAGGGGAAAAACCGACTGCAAAAAGCCAAGTAATGTGCGTGTTCAGTACGGCCGCACTCAGCGTCAAAATAATGACCTATTTTATAAGACTAATTAGGTAAAGCAGGCGATTCCGCAATCAAACAATTTAAATACCCCTCATCGCAATTAGCGGTGGAGAATTACACACTCTCACAATAAATAGCAGGTTTGGGTCAACCCTGCTTGTGTAGGATACACATTCCAAAAGAAAATGGATGGCACACAAAGACCTCAGCCTGGTACTAGCCATGGTGATGAGGATGCTCAGAAGCCAAAACTGAAATTTACCAATATGGAAGTGGAGATTTTGGTACAAGCAGTACTTGCAACACATGAAGATGTGTTACAAGCTCGAAATACATCACCAGGACAAAGGAATAAAATATGGAATGTGTGATGGCTTCTTAATAAACAAATGTACCACTTCAGAGTTTGCAGTGTAGGTTGCTTATACATTACGACGCATCATCCAGTTACTGTGCTTCGCATATTAGTTCAACTTCTTAT
Organism: Acipenser ruthenus; assembly: GCF_902713425.1. Lineage (NCBI taxonomy): Eukaryota > Metazoa > Chordata > Actinopteri > Acipenseriformes > Acipenseridae > Acipenser > Acipenser ruthenus. The sequence continues at coordinate 14,897,645 of NC_081191.1, read as the reverse complement.
TTCGTATAGAATAATTCCTGGCATATAGACTTTTCAAACTTCACAAACAGTAAGTTTTATTTACTTACATCCATGGCAGTCAAATGGGTGGATAATCCTTCCATTGTTGTACAGCAATATGTTCAGCAGCAATACAGCTGCATACGAACAGTCTTCAGTTTAACTACAACTTATATCTTCTTAAATTCTTATGCAGTTACAACTCTCCTATTTCTTATGTATGTCTGTATTTCTGACTCTATGTATGATTTTTAAAGCATATCTGTATGGTCTATAATATAGCTACATTAATCAGATGTGCCTAGAACCAGCTGTACTGTATTTCCTCTAGCTACAAACTAACTGCGTTATCTGTCCCTCAGTCCTTTTTTTTTTTTTTTTTTTTTTTTACTGTTTTCTGCCAAACTTGAATTTAACAATACTGCCTGAATCAGTATTGTTAAATATCAGAATGCCATATTACAAAACATAAATTCTGTAGGCATTACTAAAATAATTCCATCTTTTCTTAATCTCCTCCACCGTTCTTATAATAATGCCTACACTCTAGAAGTAAAGGCTCTCGTTAGAACCTTGCTTTGTCACTGTGGGGAAACCTTTTTAGGTTCTTCTAAGAACCTTTTTTTACATGGATTCTATATTCTCTATTTGCAGACTTTCTTTTTTGTCATGTAAGCTATGAAACATATATTGAAAATTAGAGTCTGCAAAACAATACAGTATTATAAACCACAATTTACAAACTGACTTGATCAGAAGGGTTAAAAAATGTGCTCTTTGCAAAATGTTATTAAATGTTTCTTTGTCTCTTTTTTGCTGCAGACAAGTCTCCTACATCACCTTGTCTTTTATATAGCCTACTGTCTGACTGCGGCAAATTAACACCTGCTTTTCTGAATTCTTAAAATAATCACGCAAATACGAGGCCCGCAATTACCGGCAGCTTTAATATTTTAGACGGAATATTAAATAGACCTCATTTGCAAATTCCCCTCCCTATTTCAATGGATTTGTTCGGAAACCCCCAGAATTACATATGCATATACAGAATTACATATGCATCAAGGGCAAAAGTACACAGAGACATTGCCCCTGCATTTTCACGTATTAATTGCGTGTTTATGCCATTGTGTGTGCTTTATAAATCCCATCCAAGAATTCAGAACCCTCAGTGCCCGTTTTACGATCATAAAACATGCGCAATCCTTTATAAATATGGGCCTGAGTTTTCAAATTACAAAGTAAACGGTAAAAGCTTTTTTTTGGTTGCAGAGAGTAATTTTTTTTACTTTAAAATTGTTGTTCTGAGCTTCGGTACATTAACTCATCGACCCAGAAGGGAAATGATGTGGCAGCCGCAGATTGGAGGAGCGGCTGCAATCGTTTACCAAGAGTGACGGTATAAGTAGGGAACGAAGCGACGTAATCTGTTCCTTCGTTTTGGTTAGAGAAAAGAACCTGCAAGGACCTGTGTTTTGTGTATCCGTATCATGAGTGTTTGTTTGTTTGTCTTTAATTGTGTCTTGTTATCAATTAGACAGCTAACACATTCCGGAGCTGTCGCCAAGGGCCAGCACAAACCCGGAACAGCACTGCACTTGTATCACAAATAACTGTATTTGCACCACGAGCAGTAATTCACTCACTAATGGACTTGTGTATTTTGTGTGGGTGTATAAAGAACGGGACTATTATTTCGGGACAAACCCGGGGATTACAATATAAGTAATACACGCTGTTGTATTACTTAGCATCATTTATTGTTTACTGTTTGTTTTGCTGTCAGGCACTGGACATACAAACACTGGACATATGATCACCTGCATCTGCACACATCAATTTTGTTGGTTCCTCAAAAAGGCACTTGTCGTTAACAAGTTCTACCAGCCTACCAAAGGAGGTAGTTATTTGAGCGCATACAATTCTCTGAATAATTTGTAAAAACTAATTTTTACTCCATTCTGTAACTTTAAAACTACAGATTTTCACATTTTATACCAAAAAAAATTATCCGTAACACTGACACCAAGCGTGCCAAATGGTGTCCCGATCAGTTTTGAAACGGCCAAGAAAACATACCCCTCAAAATCAGGTTTAAGCAATAAACTGTCAGCCACTCTTACTATCGCTGCTCTATAATATATATATATATATATAAATAATAGGAATGCACTGAATCCAAGTTTTGGGGATTTGGCCGAATATCGAATCCATCTCAAAAGATTCGGCCGAATACAAAACCGAATACCGAATCTACAAAAACTGTCAAGAAAACTGAAGGAAACTGTTGAATGAAAATCAGACTTGCAGCTATTTGCAAGGGATGCTCACAAGCTATAGTTTTGAGCCTTTTAGTTAATAGTGTTTTTATTACCGAATGGAAATATATCCCTGAATAAGATTTCAGTTTGAAATTTACACAATTTACCGCTAGCCCCCTCCCCCCACAACTGAAACATCAAAATACAGAACCATTTACTTTACCTTTACAAGAAAGCAGAGCTGCATCTTTGCCATAACCCACTATTTTCTTTAATGAAGTTTCAACCTGTGTTACCTGATCTGAGAGTAGGGTTGCCAACAGGCTCCAGAATCTCGGGACACTTTAAGGCAGGTCAGGTTTTGTAACTCACCTCTCTAAACTGCAATGTATTCAACATGTAAAGTGAGTGTGAATTGTGCAAACTGTCGCTAAATTAATTGAATTGTTTTACCAAAAGCACACACCTCCCTGCGAGGATCGTTTCCATCAGTCAGACCTGTACAGCAGCTGATTGGCTTTCTGAGTCTCTGCCTGGGCGGGACTGTGTGTAGCAAGAAATATTAAACAAATAGAAACTTTACCTGCTGTCACAAGGCTACATCAAAGAGTGCAGGTGAGTGCAAAGTTATCTATAATAATGGTGTTGCACTATTTTGATAGATATTGTTTACTGTATAAAAAAATTCAAGCAATACGAATAATCTCTGTTACGAGGCTCTCCGGATAGAATTCCCACCACAATTAAACAATTAAATACATTTACTAAACTGATGAAGCAATTCACACTCACTTTACATGTTGAATACATTGCAGTTTAGAGAGGTGAGTTAAAAAAAACCTGACCTGCCTTAAAGTGCCTTAAAGATTCTGGAGCCTGTTGACAACCCTATCTGAGAGCTATGAGGAAAACATTACCGTGATGAGTGACCTGAATCTCTCTACGAAATAAAACCCACGTTGATTTAAATGCACCGTGTGTGTAACACATATCAAATAGGCTACGAAATAATCCTGGATTCGATGCGATGACTATAATATAATATCTGTATATTAGGTAATCATGCAGTGTGACCATAAAATGTCTCTTAAGGTGTATTGAAGCTCAAGAGCACTGCATCCTAGCTCAGCAGGAAATATTTTATTGGGGGGGGGGGTTAATGACTTTCTTTTCTCTTTTATAGTGACTTAATGATGCTGTTGGCTAGCATTTAATAGGTAAGGTGTTTTCTGTTCTGAAATGCATTGTGTATGACAGCAACGTGCTTGTAATAATTCCTCATTACAAACACATAGAGCATTTAACTGGTGCTGTTCTCGTTGTTATTAAAATAGCCTGCAGACAAGGTGTAATTGTTATAGGTTCACAGCATGAACTTGTTAAGCTTGTACTTCAGTGAAGAGTTCTGCCAACCAAAACACATCAAACCACTGCATATGCACTGCTAGATTAACAATTCTCATCTTTATATCATCTTTATATCACAACCTCTGAGGTAGAATATATCATCCGCCAGGGCTGTACAGTACAGACATTTGCTATGGGCCCTTATCACCCTAGGCTAGGGGGTAGATTCAATCAAACAATAAGAAGTTATTATAGAAACATGTATCTATAATAAACAATCAGTAATGGACACCCAGTCTTAATTAATACAATATGCATGGCTTTACACATCTTCTGTTTATTGGGAATAAGGGAAATGTAGTCCATCACAAGGAAGAAAAAGACCTTTGCATACAGCAGCCCAAGATATAACCCAGTTCACTGAAAAATGTGATTGTCAGCTTTTTTTACAAAGCAGACAGTACTCCAAATAGAAACTCGTTCACAAAACTATTGGAGAAAATGTGATAAAGGGATTTACCATCCTAGTACTCATGCAATTTAAGTTGGCATTACAATACTCAAAGTTTTGCTAATTGACAATGAGAATTAAATTAAGCTGCCTTTATAAATCTCTTGGATGAAAGCCTTTAAGATCATCTGTCTAATGCTTTTATTCATCTCTGCACTATAGCAACTTGTCAGGAGGAACGCATTTCCATTCTCAGATTTCTTTAGGAAAAACTGTGGATTTCCATTACATGAGAGTAGATGTTAAAACTTCGTGCTGATTTGAACTCGGCTCTCACCAAGATAAGCACCAACTAAGATGTAGCTTTATAGTAAACTAATGTGATCCATCTACGTCTCCATCCATTTGCATTTCCTTCCTTCTGAATATGTAGATATCATTCTGCCTGGTGATGATGGCTGAAGTGTAATGCTGGCTCCAGAGATCAGCTTATTTTGCCTACTGAGCGCATCAGCACACACAACGGCTGTGATGTTGGCTCCGGAGATCAACCACAGTGCGGTTGCCCCAGCGCATCAGCATGACAACCGTCTGGATTGAGCTAAGTAGGGTACATCTCTGGGGTCTTCAAGTGGGCACGTTCCATCCTCTGTGTTTCGTTGACTAGCCCACTACACTCAGCCCAGCTTACTTACCCGTACATCAGTGTTTCTTTCTATTGTGCTCGAGATCCCCAACCAGAATCTTTCCGTCTCAACCACAGCCAGTTGTTGCTCCTCTCTGCTGCTACAGATAACTCCTTCACTGTGCGACACCACTGAATCGACATCGCTGAGAAACCAGATTGTAGAGTGTGCTTCAAATCCTCGACAACCCACCTCCACAGAGTAAACCCAGACTCTCCATCCTCGCTGTTCCACTTCAGCAACTAGTTGAGCATACCACAGTTTCTTCCTCTCATACGCCTCATTTACAGCATCCTCCCATGGCACTGTTAACTCTACCAGGTGAACAAGCATTGCTGATCCAGACCACAAGGCAATATCTGGTTGAAGATTAGTGGTGGCAATCTCAGGTGGAAAAATAAGCTGTTAACCAACCATTTTCCAATCTCTAGCAGCTTCCAGTTGTCCTGGGTGAGGCTTGGTTTTAACACCTTTTCTTGGTGGTTGCTCTCCTGGGCGGAGGAATATTGTCTTTTATGTGCAATGTTTTGATGGAACTAATTGGTCATGTTACGCTTGTCTTCCAATGCTAAGGCCAAACATCGCAGCACCTGGTCATAATGCTAAGTAAACCGTCCTTGGCCAAGACCCACCTTACATCCTGTCAAAATGTGCCTTAATGTTGCAGGTGATGAACACAAAGGACAAGAGGGATCCTCTCCTACCCAGAGGTTTAGGTTCTGTGGTGATGGGAGAACATCATATGTTGACCTGACGAGGAAACGGATCCTGCTCTGTTCCATTTTCCATAGGTCTTGCCAGCCGATCTTGCATTGTTCCACACTCTCCCATCTCATTCATTCTCCCTGCTTGGCCTGGGAAATGGCCTTTACGCACCTCATCCTCTCCTCCTGCTTTTGCATCTCGTTGACTACCAGCTTCCTTCATTGAGCATCGGCTGCCTTGTGCCATGTAGGAGGAGCTGAACTGAGACCAAGACCCCCTCTTCCATTCTGAACTTGTCCCTTGATATCACCGATTCGAAAGGCAGCCTTGGCATCTTCCATGGCTTTCTTTGCCCCCCACTTTCTTCCAGTTATCAACACAGGTGCTGCCTCCCTTATGTATTTTGTAATTTCCAGTCGGACCTTGGCGCACTTAAACTCCTCGGTTAGAGTGGAGACTGGTAGCTGCAGTATTCATTTACCATAAAGTCCCACTCTGCTGAGGCAGCATGGAACTCCCAACCATTTCCTGACGTATGAACTGATTAAAGCTTCCAGCTTCTCTACTGTTGTCAAAGAAACCTCGTACACAGTCATTGGCCACAGCAACCTCGGCAGTAGACCAAACAGAAAGCACCAGAGTTTTAGTTTGCTTGGTAAAGCACTGTTGCCTATGCTCTTCAACCCTTCCACTGCTTGTTGTCTAACTTCTCCCATATGAACTGTGTCCTTTAGATCCCTGTCGTACCATCTCAGACACTGATGGTATTGCCTCACCATTAATGTAGAACCTTTTATCTACTACTTTACCTTTAATTATAGAGATGCTCCTTGATTTAGTGGGCTTGAATTGCATTTCTGTCCATTCAGTGTTATTGGTTAATTTGCCCAATAACCGATTAGTGCAGGCTTCTTATTGATTGTCATGTCATCCATGTATGCTTGAATTGGTGGTAGTCGCATTCCAGTGCTCTCTTTGAATGGGTCTTTATAAAAGTTAGTTGTCACACACTCCTTCTTTTTGTAGCGTTTCTGTAGGTGTTCAGCTCTGCGCAGTGTTGCAAGCTTATCTTTTATGATCCTTTGTAACAGACTGAGTCCCTCCATCTGACTTTGTTCTGCTCTTCTCCATTGCTTCCTTAGTTGTCTCCTTTCTCTAACTAAGCGTTCAATCTCCTGCTGCCGTCTAGACTTTCCAGGAATAGTTTGTACTTTTTCCTTCCTTTTTTCAACTCCAAACCTCTCGCTTCCATATGCGTAGATGATGTCCCCAAATTTATCCAGCTTCTTTTCAACTGTTCCACTTAACCTTTCCAACACAAAACAGAGATCCGTGTTTACTGTGTCTCACGCAGTTTTCTCATAAGCTCTTGGCCATGTAACTCCAGGCTTGTGCCCGTTGAGGTTCTTTTCTCTCTTATGCTGGTTTGTCTGACCGGGTTCACTAACTGTGTCCATGCAAGTCCTCCTCATGTCTATGACAGGGGTGCTGATATCCTGCGAACGGTGGTTTGCTTCCTGTCGCTGGATTTCATTCAACTGACTTGACTGACTTCGTAAGAAGTACTGATCAATGCGAGGCCCTTGTCCCTTCTCCCTCAAGCATTTCATTCTCCCTTGATGAATCTTCAAACCCCTGACCGTTGTCGCCTTGCTCCAGCCGCAGACACAAACCTGGAGTTCCATGTCTTTGCTAACTGCAGATCCTGAACTAGTCTTTTGTGAAGTACTCGCCATACTCATATCCGTTTCCGTTCCTAAGTCGTTAACCGTGTTGTCCAACGTTGTCATCTTCCGCCCCCGCTCTCGCAGACTCTAAGGGTATTTTTCTCTTTAATTTCATAGAAGCCTTGGGCGGGTGTTTCCAGCATCCCGTAAACACAGTACAATAACACATTAAACCCTTTAGAACATTGTTTTAGTGAAAAACTAAAAAGAGGGTCTTCAAACCCTTTCTAAATCATTATCAAAGCTTTCTTTAATTTTTTTTATTTACTTAGATTTTCATGCTTAATGGTTCAAAGTAATTGCACTCCAAGTTGTAAGAACGGTGTGGCAGGGAACACCCGTCCCCAGTGCGTATTTTGTGTTTTGTGTCATGTGTTATTATTGTTTAAAATGTATGTTTGTTGTTCTCGGGTGTTTTAAGTCGGCAGGGAAGGATTAATTACCTTCCCTGCCAAATCACTTCATATGCAGAATGTGCCTGAGCCTGATTGAATGATTAACAAGCAATCGAGCCCAGGCACATAAAAGAGGCAGAAATCTCTTACTCTGGATTGAGTTTTGTTCAGATGAGGAACGTAAATTAAAGGTACAAACATATAAAAAATTGCTACTCGTGCTGGGGTTAGACCAGCACGATACTTGTTTTTTCAGTGTTCGTTGTTCACTTATTTTCTGTTTTAACCGATAAAACCCAATAAAACACCCCCATTACAAAAAAAAAATTTAATCGGTGGATAGCCAATAAACACCGGAAAACACCGGAAAAAACTGTGGAAATGGTTAATCTATTCACATTGCCCTTTTCACATTTAAAAAGATAAAACCTACTACAAAAATAATAATAAATACATTTCCCTGTGCTGCTGGGCAATGTCCCGCCTTCCTGACTTGTATCTATCATTGATTAGTTCTGAATACTTTAAACCCGCCCCAACTACTGAGTGACAGCACATTCCTACATTTCTATTGGAGACTCCGCTTGCAAAATTTAAAAAACGAGATTACGATCAGGATGGAGGCTTGTTAGTGGGATTTAAAGCTGTATTACAGAATTTAAAACAGAATTGTGGCGAAATGTACAAAAATGCCTCCACACAAAAACCCCAGAAGAATGTGCCCGTGACCATAGAGAGTTTGTTGTGGAAAGAAGGTACAACTTAAGTGTGCAAGTACTGTCGAGTTACTATACATATTTTGACACGCACACACAAAAAAAATGCTCAAGCATTTTGGAAAGTAACCGAAAACACTAATTTCATACAGTATATAAAAAATGAAAGTCCAGGAAAAAACTATTTACATAAAACTCGAAAATAGCTAAAAAATAAGCACCGAAAAATACAATTAATAAAACCCAAAAAACAGAAGCACTAACTATAATATATACTGCTTTTTAGATGACATGTTGAACCAAGGCCCAGTCTAACTATAATATATACTGCTTTTTAGATGAAATGTTGAACCAAAGCCCAGTCTAACTATAATATATACTGCTTTTTAGATTAAATGTTGAACCAAGGCCCTGTCTAATGTAGTTATTAAAGATCCAACAACACTGTTTTGAGAAAGAACAAGGATGTGTTGGCAAAGTGTCAGAACAAAATAATACAATGGATCTGAAGCAAATATTATTCATGGTCCTGATTCATATTGGTACTGATATGAAAGACAATGAAAAGATAATGCCATTAGTATTGAAGCATCACATTGCCATTGTAAAGCCACTTGTGCACTGCTGAAGATCATTTAATAAAGGAGCTTACCCCCCTCCTCCCACTCTACACAGTAGCCTATAAAAATACTATATATCATCCTCTTTAAATTCAATTATAAAATCTGAATAAGACACTTGGGTGTCTTATTCAGAATAGATGGGTGTCACATATGGTTGTGCCCCAAGCTGAAATTGCTATGTGGTTTACAATAGTGTTCGATTTTACAAATAAAAAGAAAAAATGAACCCAAACAATTTTGGAAAAGTAAGAGATTAAATTTTTCTTTTCTGAAGTTGTGTTTTTTTGTATTATTGTATTCAAAACCTGCCAAGGCTAATTTGTTTCTAGTTTGCATCAAAACAAAAAGAAAGGAACCAAACAGGCAGCAGATGCAATTACATCTCCAGTCAGATGCAGGGGGTGTAAAGAGCTTTGATAACTATCAAAGGAGGGGAAAACAAAAAAAGTAAAAAGAAAACCAATTTATTATAAAGTACACTGCTCTGTTATTCTGTGACAGATTCCAGAGTCAGCGTCTGCAGCAGAAGAACTGACGGCAGATGTTTCATCACCAGCATGGAAGGCAAAGTAATAACGCAGGAAAGAAAAGGGAGGAAAATAGAAATTGCTTTGAACTGCACCCGTGCTTTAAATACCTCAAATCGATAAGGTCACAAAGCCCTTTAATAGTAGGATGAGGTCCTGCCCCGGCACATCTTCAGACTGACATGTTGATGAGTTTCGAAAGAGCAGGTCATAAAATTTCAGTCCCCTTCATCAAAGGGGCCCTTTGTGTCTGAGGGAGAGGTTTTGAGTTATTCCCCGGTCAGACCAAGTCTCAAAAGATGGGTCCTTGATAGTTCTCGTCTGAATGGGACTGACCTTAAGAAACGCATGAATTACCTCCAGAAACTTAATCTATAAACTATTCTCTTCATGGGCAGTCCAGAAAAGTCTTGTTTATACTAAAACGGCTGTCACAAGACCTATTCATCAAATTCTTAAAAGGGGGCGGGGGATGGGGGCTTGCATAAAGCTGTGTCAAGTGGCGCACCATTAAATAATCATTAGACTTCATCAGAGATCTTCAGACCTACTCAAGATCCACAAAGATAGCTATTGCCATTCACCAGAATTGCATTTAGATGAGATGTTGTTGTGCTATAAATAAAGGAACATTTTGTGCCAGTCTTTTTCAAATTAACAGCTGTATTCTTTTCCCTGTTTATTTTTGACTCAAATAAAAGGAAAAAGAGAAAGGCAGATGGTCAATTCCTTTCAATAGCCACTCTCTTTATTTGAGCAGTCTAATGTAGTGAAACAGAGCAAAATGGAGCTGCTTGTTGCAAGTAAACAATAGCATTACCCAGAATTATTATTATTATTTTTTTTTAATAAACTGTGGACTGCACGCCTGATAATTAGGGACCTACCTAATTCGCGATTTCGCGGATTTCGATGAAATCGTGAAATTGAGGGGTCACCGCGAAATTCACCTCTTAGGGGCCAATGCATACAAAAGTACGGGGAAGAAAAAAAAAAGAAAACTTGTTTAAATGAACTACTGCACAAGGCAAGTGACGCAAACTACGTATCTTCCTTCTGTAGATAGCCCATTTTTATTCCTTTGCCGTCCCGTGTGCACTGCACTTAAGCAAAAAACAAACAAAAAATGTCCACAAGTAGCATTTACAAAATAAATTCTCCAAAGCAGTTAACGTTCTTGTTTACTATTCAAATGACAAAGTTTTAATCAGCCTATCAGTGCGTCTTTACTGCTTTTATGTGATCTGTAGTACTGTGCAGGAGGGGGCGGGACAAAGTTGGTTCTGCATTGTTTTGATTTAGGTTGCTAAAATCTAGTTTTCAGCATTGGTGGTAAAATAGTAGAAATGGACGACAAAGAAAGCAAACTATATTTTGACTGATGATCGTTTCAAGATATTTCCCAAATAAACTACATGCAGACTGAGGTAATTGTTTTCCATATCTTATGTGTATTTGGAGAAAATACGATCGATCGCTATTTAGCTTCAGAATCACACATTAAACAAAAGGCTACTACAGAGGCTGCTGAACAGAATGTAAAATAAACAGCTTTCAGAAACCAAACTGGAAAGTCAGCCGAGACAAAAAGTATTCCTGTCTGCATGTTAAATCAGTACTAAAACAATCCAGCACAGCCACCTCGCTTCAACCTGCTGTTACAGTTGGAATTTTAGACCCAAATAGCCACGTCTTCTTTGTTTTGACTCGGTACTAATAAAATAAATTATTGGATGGGACAAATAACATGACAACGAACGTGCTGCATACATTGCCTTTATTAAAGTATGCCAGATGCCCTTGTGTAACCGAGTTTTTGGGCTGTTTCTAATCGATTTCCACATCTGTATAACTTGGCAAAGCTTTGCCTGAACTTCCAACGAATTCAGTGGATGCAGAACGTGCAGTCTCAATGTATGGGCAAGTCAACTACAGGGGGATGCTGCATGCCTGCCTTTAACAAATGACAGCACTCTGTTTTAGTAAGGAAGCAAGTACCAATATTTTTAGGCTTTATAGTGTTCTGAAATACTGTCTACTTAGGTATATTTAACGTTTAAACATGTCCGCGAAATGTCAGCGAAATCCTAATTTTATTCCGCAACATACCCGTGAAAAATACGTAAATTTACCGCGATTTAAGTAGACCCCTACTGATAATGGATGACATGCTGTGACTTTGAAAAGTTGCAAATTAATAAATAACATCTTCTCTTCATGGTATAAAACAGTTGTGGTTTAGTTCTGCTGTTGAGACTCCTTTAAAAAAATTCTTAAATGAAACGTCCATTAGTGTGACAGCAGGACATCTTAATCTTACTTCTCCCATGTTTTCCACTTGTTAGAGTCCATGTAAAGGTGTAATTCTTACACTGGCCCATTAGTCACTTCCCTGTCATCTGCAGCTGTACCAAGATTCAATTTATAATGCTGATTGAAAAAATCAATTGCAAGTGATATGATAAACTCCCGATTACAAAAGACTACAGTAGTGGTAATCCCTGATTATAGGGGATATACTTGAATGCAAGGAAGCTCAGACTTTCATAGCAAGAGATAAGAAAGACCTGTATTATCCATGCTGGGGCACGACAGGAGCTTCAGAAGGGAATGGGTTCAGCTCTCAGTAAGCTTTTAGCCATTAAAATGAAAGGGACGCTCCCACACCACTTATCAAGGGTGATACACCAAATAAGGCATTATACACTGACAGAGTGCTTACACACAGGCAGCAAATGCTGTTAAATGTTAATTTGATTCAGGTTTAGTTGAATTTTTTTTAGACAAGTTGTAACAGGGTGAGGTGCCCTGTACATTCATTTGTTTATTTATTTTCCCCCTCCGCCCCTGTGTTATTTTGTGTTTGTTTATTTTGATGATTTATTGTATATATGACGGCGAGCGCCGTATGTTTTGTTATTGTTTGGGATTTTGACGGCGTAGCCGATTGTTTTGTTTAGCGTGGATGGGTAGCCCCATCCACAACACAAGTAAAAAAACTCGTGCAGAAGGTGGCCATCTCCCGAATTAATTAGGTGATTTAATTTGAGCTCTCCATCTGGTTTTGGGTGTTGTAGGTGCGGAGAGAGCGAGAGCGAGAGCAAATTAAAGCAAATATAGGTACAGTGAAGGCTATAGCCCAGCCTGACCTATTGGTTTTGTGTTTGTGACTTTATTTTGTTTCAACCTTTTATTTTGCTCTGCGAGCACAGTGTTTGTGTTTAAAATATTTATTTTATTTTTGGATTATTTAATTAAAACGGCGCAAGCCTTTTGAACTGCAGTACTTCCCTGGTGTCAGTTTATTTTGTTCCTGCTTCTGCCGTGACGTCAGACCATCGTCCACCCTGTCACACAAGTATATGGGGTTTTCTCCACACAAAGTTACAGCATTCTTTATTTGACAGGCTATTTGGTGTAGATCAAAATGAGTCCTATTGAGTTTTTATTTTACCATAGCAATGCCATTAATGGGTATTACCTCAATGGATTTGCTCCAAAATAATGCTTAGAAGTCCTGATATGCACTGGTACTGATAGTGTGCTGGAATGGATTGTCTATTGGTTCATTCTATTGTGAAACAATTCATTCACTTCCATTTAAGAACATACAAATAGAAAAATTATGAAGAAAAGGAGGCTATTTGATCCATCATTGCTTGTCTGATTCTGTTCTAGCTGCTTGATCCCAAACCTTTTCAAAGGATCCACATGATTCAGCATCAGCAACAGGGCTTGGAAACATTTAATACACTCAACATTCTTTGTCTCCTACCCTCTGTCGTTCTTTATTATATGTCCAACTGTGTGATATAGCATGGGCAAACAGCCTGGTAACATTAATCCCTTCTATGGACTTTCTTCACTGCCTCCTAAATCTTATCCATGTGTTGACTTGCCCAACCCACCACCACGAAGCGTCCCGCTGCTTGGAGACAGGGTCCTGTGTCCAAAGAGAGGGGAACTTGGGGTGCTGGGTTGGGCAAGTCTGCTCTTAATTTAAGTATTAATATTGTAAGAGGTATATCCTATTGCATAGTGCAATATGCTGAACTCCTAACAAATAAAAATGTAACTGCATAGCATATTCAGATAAAAGCTCCTATTGACAACCATATTGAGAATGAGTTGACAAAAGAAGCAACAGTAGCATGTTAGGGGGAGCGATATGTATAATATAAGTAGGGTTTCTGATTTTTGCTTTTTTCCGCTGACTTTTCTAGTCTCCTTTAAAAATTCAATTGATAGCTATTAAGTCTTTTGTGTATCTCAATCACAACTGAGGAACGTGTTCATAGTAAAATTGATTTAATTTACGGGGGTTTTCTATGAAACAACTAAATGGGCTTTTAAATCGTACGTCTTACTTTCTCATTTCAAAATAGAAGCGACTCCTCTTTATTAATGTAAATACAGTCACGCAGAAATGCTTTATTTTTCATTATAGCTTTAATAAAGATTAGTCGCGTATTAACAAGGTGCAGTCTCATTTGTACGTTCTGCTTGTTAATGAAAAATGAAGGCTTGGCCAATTTAAAAGCCAATTTAGCTGTTTCACAGAAAAAAACAAACGTAAATTAAATCAATTTTACTATTAACATGTTTCTCAGTTGTGATTGAGATACATAAATGGCTTTACAGGTATCAGTTGAATTCTTAAAGGAGAGTAGAAAAGTCGGGGTAAAGCACTGAAAATCAAAAGCCCTAAATATAAGTAAGGTATAAAAGGGCAATTACAAATTCTGCTCCATGTTTAAAAAAACAAAAAAACAAAAAAGTAAATCAAAATGCAAAAGGCTGCCTCTGCATCATGCATAGGAAATGTCAAACACAGACATTATAATAACTCTTCTTCTGCATTAACAATGAGTAAATTGAATTCCATTATCTAACCCCTACAGGCTTGCTTTCTGTGTGTGTCCTACTATTATCACAATGTCTCTGTTCTGTCAGGGAAGCAAGTACTGTATTGCATTAGCAGCAAGAATGGCTCGAGAGAATGAGATTTTAACGAACATAGGAAGTGGTCCTTTGTGTGTGTGTGTGTGTGGTCAGGATGTTAATTGTTTCATGTGCTGTGAGGTTTTTTCCCAGACTAGAACATTGTCAACTGTAAAAGAGTAAAATATAAATCTGAGGCTAATGTTGGTTGTTTCTATTTACAACGAACCCTCTTATACCCCTGTAACAGGGGAGATCTGTGCTGACTGTCTGACGCATGCATAGTGCTACAGGAAGAGGGCAACAGCCTCGGAAGATCTGCCTGTCAGTCATGGCAGTGACAGGGAGAGGAGGGGAAGAGGGTGTGTGGGCTTTCCCTCTCTCCGAGTGGCTGAGAGGCGGGCCTTGGGGGATTGCTGGCCCTATAAAATAACACTCTGTTGTTCCCTCAGATCTGCCCCTATAGGAAGTAAAGGATCCAGCAGAAGCTTTGCAACCAGACGGTGAAACAAACGGAGACCACCCACAAACAAAACAAAACAAAATAAGAAAAGAAATATAGCAGTAGCAGGGAAACCTTGGGCAGACCCCGAAAGTATATTTTTAAACTATGCAGTTGAGGGAACTGTGGAGTGTAGGTCGGAGTCTCGGGGAGTGCGGGTAGTGACGGTCGGAGAAACACTACAGAGTGCAGCACCTTTATTTTGTAGTTTTGTTAATAGTGTTTTATTTTCTCTTTGTGCCTTCTGTTTTGATTATTGTTTCGTGCACCTGTGAGTGTACCCAAGGTGCTCTGTGAAGCCTTATACCATTGCTGGTAATAACAGGATAGCAGTGCCACCTTGTGGACAATAATAAATCATACACCCAAGTGGTGCTTCGCACTACAGTTTTCTGTCTCCTGTGTCAGTGAATTAACCACCCTTCCACAACCCCTTTAAAACTCACTTGCCTGCAGGGATGCCTATTGTACAGTATATTACTGTTGCCCCTATGCATGGAAATAACCTGGGATCTCAAAGTCTTATTGCAGCTCCACAGTAGATACTATTAGCATGTTTATGTATTTTGTTTAATAAACTGATCTATTTGAGAATGCACTTTGTGTGTCAGTGGTGTTACTTCAGCTTCTTGTCCAAGTAAGGGTGCTGAGTCGACCAGAAAAAAACATGAGGGATAATAAGCTACTACTGTAGCATTGTTACAGTCAGGTATTGTGCTGGCACAGGTACATGTATGAAACTACACATACACCTACATCTACACCAACACCTACACCTTTCATATAAACATTGACAATCATTCCAGATGCTGCTAACGAGTTTCAGAGACAACCACACTCTTTTCATTTGTAATGATCTTAGTCAGGTGAGGGAAATGGATTAGAATTATGAATCCATTAACCAACTGGTATACACATTACTTTACATCATGGCCAATAAATACATTTTCATACAACTTAGAACTGCTGTTCCTCTAAATAAATACAATAAATATCGCCTCTATCACTCCCCTCCTCAAAAAACCTACCCTCGACCCCACCTCCCTCCAGAGCTACCGTCCTGTCTCCCTTCTACCCTTCCTCTCCAAAACCCTCGAGCGGACTGTACACCGCCAGCTCTCTGCTTTCCTGTCCAACCACTCTCTGCTTGACCCTCTCCAATCTGGCTTCCACTCTGCTCACTCCACTGAAACCGCCCTCCTGTCTGTCACCAACTCACTTAAGTGTGCCCGAGCTGCCTCTCTCTCCTCTGTCCTAATTCTCCTCGACCTCTCTGCTGCCTTTGACACTGTTGATCACTCTATTCTACTATCATCTCTTGCTGACCTGGGGATCTCTGGCACTGCTCTGGCCTGGTTCTCCTCCTACCTCTCCAACCGCACTTACCAGGTAACCTGGCGTGGAGCAACCTCCACACCTCACCCTCTCTTAACTGGAGTCCCCCAAGGGTCAGTCTTGGGTCCTCTCCTGTTCTCTCTCTACACCCGCTCCCTGGGCCCCCTCATCGCATCCTATGGTTTCTCATACCATTTCTATGCTGATGATGCTCAGATTTTCCTCTCCTTCCCCACCTCTGACTCCACCATCTCCTCCCGTATCTCTACCTGTCTGTCTGCTATTTCCTCCTGGATGCACTTGCATCACCTCAAACTCAACCTCTCTAAATCTGACCTCCTTTTCTTTCCCTCCTCCTCCCCCTCCTCTGATCTCTCTATCTCTGTTCCTCTGGAATCTACCACACTCTCTCCCTCTTCCTCCGCTAAGAACCTTGGAGTCACCCTGGACCCCTGCCTCTCTTATTCCCAGCACATCTCCACTGTGGCACGCACTTGCCGATTCTTCCTGAGCAACATCCGAAGAATCCGACCCTTCCTCACCAACTATGCTACCCAGCTCCTGGTCCAGGCCCTGGTACTCTCCCGCCTAGACTACTGCAACTCCCTCCTGGCTGGCCTCCCTGCGTCCGCCACCCGTCCGCTCCAGCTCATCCAGAACTCTGCTGCCCGCCTGGTGTTCTCTCTGCCTCGCTTCGCCCACGCTACTCCACTACTCTGCTCGCTCCACTGGCTCCCGATCACCGCTCACATCCAGTTCAAGACTCTTGTACTAGCCTACAGATGCCTTGACCAGACTGCACCCAGCTACCTCCAGACCCTCATCTCTCCCTACACCCCCACTCGACCTCTCCGCTCCGCCTGCACTAGAAGACTAGCTCTACCTCCGCTACGCTCCCCTGCCTCCAGAGCCCGCTCCTTCTCCACTCTTGCTCCGCAGTGGTGGAATGACCTTCCTACAGATGTCAGGACTGCCCAGTCCCTGACCACATTCCGGCGCCTCCTCAAGACTCACCTCTTCAAAGAGCACCTGTAGAACTCCTCTGTTTGTATCCTGGGACACTATCACCCTTCATGTAAATGTGCTTTATTTTGCTCTTATCTGCCCCCTAGTTTACTGCATTTAATCCTGTACTTCAGAATACTGTAATCTGCCAAGTGTTTAACCTGTAGTACTTTGTATTTAATCACATCCTGATGTAACTATCACTATTTAATCATATCCTGATGTAACTATCACTATTATCTGCTGTATTATTGAATTGTGGTTTGTCACACTTGTACTTTGCTTGAACAAAAGTTATTGTATTTCTTGCTCTTATTGTATTACTTGTATTGTAACACTTGAAATGTATTTGCTTACGATTGTAAGTCGCCCTGGATAAGGGCGTCTGCTAAGAAATAAATAATAATAATAATAATAATAATAATAATAATAATAATAATAATATATTTGTGTCATCTATTTGGGAAACAGAATGTCTATTTAACAAGAACTTTCAATGTCTGGGTGACAGCATAGGAAACATATTCTGAAGAGAGGGGTTAGTCAAAAGAGGGAGTAATGTGTTCATCATCAGAACTATAGGGCCACCCAAAACAGCATCACCACCCAGGGCATCACACAACAAACAAACCAGCATACAGCATTATGCACCTTGCTGAATTCAATTTCTTGTAAAATATAAATGGCTTGTAGCATCTATTCAACATTTCTGGTTGGTCATATTTTGTGAAGATGGTATTCTACCTTGATGCATTTGTAACACCCACAAAAGTGGGTGTAACGGGAGATCTGGACTGACTGTCTGGCACATCTGTATTACTGCAGGTAGAGGGCAGCAGTCTCGTGGGATCCACCTGTCGAGTGTGTGTGTGCTTTCCCTCTCTCTGAGTGGCTGAGGGGCGGGCCTTGGGAGACTGCTCGGCCCATAAGAACTGGCTTGGTTGTGCACTCGGGTGGCTGTGTTGGGGGAAATACAGTGTCGCTGGCAGAAGAGGCCAGCGTGAAACAAGGAGCAGGCGAGCCTGGCTGAGGGGGCAACCTTTCATAAAAAAAACAAACACATTTTTACAGAGCAATATAAATAAATACGTACCCGAGGGGACGTGTGTAGAGGTACGGGGAACCCTGGCCAACCCCAGTGTATAGGCACAACTGCGTGTAGGACGGAGACCCGTGCTGACCGGCTTAGCGGCAGTGGGGACACTGCATAAGCAGCACTTTTGTTTGCAGTTTTATTACTGTGTTTTATTTTCCCTTTTTCTTTCGCCTTCTGTTTTCATTATTATTTTTGAGCACTTGAAGGTGCACAGATTGGGATACCTGTGTTGGTAACCCTGTGGTCCTGGTTTACTGTCGGCAGTATCCAGACCACGGACAACAGCGCCCTCTGCGGGCTAAACTAAATAAAAAATAAATAAGTAAAATAAATAAATCTGGGCACCTGTGCGGTGTTTGCAAATAAAATCTTCTGTCTCAGTGTGTCAGTGAATACCCCCACCCTTCCACACGTGGTGTCAGAGTGGGATTCACTGGCACTGCCCAACCCAAGCAGTGCAATAGCCAAGGGAGTCAGAATGGACCCGCAGCAATTCGCCACAATAATGGACCTCCTGTGCCAAACCCTGACTGAAATAGGGCAGGGGAGTATAAAAGCTGCTGCGCCCGACCCAATGCTACAGCGGCCAACAAAAATGACGGCAGAGGATCGGCCGGACGCTTACCTGGAGGTGTTCGAGGGGATGGCGATTTCTGCTGGATGGGCCTGAGAGCATTGGGCTAGCTACCTCCTGCCCCAGCTGACGGGGGAGGCGCAGGCGGCGGCGATCACCCTGGATCCGGTGGCAAGGATGGAGTACCCCACGTTAAAAACTGCCATCCTCAACCGCGTGGGTGCTACTCCAGAGGGCTACCGCCGCAGATTCCGGGAGGAGAGCTTTTCTGCGGGGGAACACCCCAGGGCCATCACGCACCGGTTGCAGGATTACGCACGGGGATGGTTGAACCAGGGAGCCACCACCACTGCCAGGCTGGTGGAGGTAGTGGTGGTCGAGCGGTTCCTGCAGTGCTTGCCTCCGGAACAGTGGGTGTGGGTGCAACGGCAGGCACCTGCCACCCTAGAGTTGGCGATCCAACTGGCAGAGCAGTACCAGGCAGCAGAACCAACGCCCGCTAAGCTGCCTGGAAACCGTGCTACACCAGCATCACCCCCTCTACTGGCCCCAGGGAGGGCAAAGGGACTGGGGGGGAGGGGTAGCAAGGTCTTTGGACGGAGTGTGGCGGTGGGAGCTCCCGGCCCGAGAACTGGGGCAGAGTGGGGTCACCCACGGGCTGCTGCGGTGTTGGACCGGGGTCTCACGTGGCCCTAAAATAACACCTGTGCGGTGTTTGCAAATAAAATCTTCTGTCTCCCGTGTCAGTGAATACCCCCACCCTTCCACAGTGGGGTTTAAAATAAAAGGTTATTTTGAATATGGATGAGCTGATGAGTGCAACCACAGTACAGGCACGCAACGACAGTACTGACTTAAAACAATTTTTATTAGTTGCTTTTCTCCAGCTTTCTTGATGCCCAACAATGAAAGTGCAATATGCATTATTTATAAATAACACAAGTGAAACAATTTTGGCAAACCAAGAAAATCTAAAGTTATAGTGCACCAAACCACACAAAAAGAAACAAATTATATAACAGTGCAATAACAATTCCAAACACACAGTACTTCAATAAGGGCACCAGGTTGTCCAGAATCAAACTAGGAACCAGCCTAAGTTGTTAAGTTAAAAAAAAAAAAAATACTGTTAAAAGTTACATAAAGATAATACAGGTATACATATATATATATATATATATATATATATATATATATATATATATATATATATATATATATATATATTGTAAAAGAGTCGCCCTCACCGCGGTTCGTTGCCCCTTTAAAAACACCGACCCAACACACAGAAATGGATTTTTGAAAGCGCAGTTGCGCTATTTTTAATGAAAATACAAAAACAAACAATAAACAAAACAAACAAACACCTAGCTCTTCTTTGAGCAATAACTAAAACAAAACAGGAACCTAAACTAAAAACAGGACAGCTAAGCTGTTTACCTGTAACAAAAACAAAACAAACAGAACAGCACACACAGAAAAGGATTCACTCTACCTTTCCCCTTTGAAATTACGGCTGTACCCACACACCAGCACAGTCGGACTTCTACCCTCTTCAGCAGCCGCCCTGAGCAGACTAACTGCTCCCCTTATAAACCCTGCACCTGGCTCTAATTTTCAATCATAGCCAGGTGCAGGTGATAATTAACAATGAAACAATTAACAAAACAAACCAAAATGTGCCTTACGCACATGTTTTTCTACAGGGAGGTTTTAACCCCCTCCCTGCTGTCTTACACATCCCCCCCATGTCTTTTCAAGACACCGGCCATACAATGGCCACCTCCCTCCACCCTTAAAAGACCACCCACCCTCAAGTCCACAAATGTCAATTTTTGCCCTCTTCCACGGGCGGGCTTGAGGGTGGGTTGGTCCCTCCGGCGTTTCCAGGGAGGGACCCAGGACCGGCGAGGAGGGACCCAGACGGCTTGTCCAGGGCGACCATAGCACTGACCGGTGACCGGGAGCCAGGACTGACAGGCAGAGCGTGTGCCTGTGGACCTGCGCAGCGACTTCTGGAATCCCAGGTGGAGCGTAACACTAGGCAAGGGGAGCGGAGCAATCAGCAGGGACGTCTTAACACCTTCCCTGCTGTCTTACAATATATATATATATATATATATATATATATATATATATATATATATATATATATATATATATATATATATATGTGTGTGTGTATATATATATATATATATATATATATATATATATATATATATATATATATATATATATATATATATATAAGTATTCACCCCCCTTGGATGTTTTCACAGTTTGTTGTGTTACAACCTGAAATCTTGATGCATTTAAATGGTTTTTTTTTTCCTTTGATTTACACAACCTACTCAACACTTTGAAGAGGCAAGAGATTTTTTATTGTGAAACAACAGTTAATGAAAAATAAAAAACGGAAATGTCTTGGTTAGATAAGTATTCACCCCCGAGTCAATACTTGGTAGAACCACCTTTGGCAGCAATTACAGCTGTGAGTCTTTTGGGGTAAGTCTCAACCAGGTTTGCACATCTGGATTGTGCAATATTCGCCCATTCTTCTTGGCAAAATTGTTCAAGCTCTGTCAAGTTGGATGGGGATCGTTGATGGACAGCAATCTTCAAGTCTTGCCACAGATTCTCCATTGGATTCAAGTCCGGGCTTTGGCTGGGCCACTCAGACATTCACTTTCTTGTTTTTAAGCCACTCCAGTGTCGCTTTGGCTGTGTGCTTGAGGTCATTGTCCTGCTGAAAGGTGAATCTCTGTCCCAGTATTAGGTCTTTTGCAGACTGAAGCAGGTTTTCCTCAAGGATTTGCATGTATTTAGCTCCATCCATTTTGCCCTCTACCATGACAAGCTTCCCAGTCCCTGCCGATGAAAAGCATCCCCATAACATGATGCTGCCACCACCATGCTTCACAGTAGGGATGGTGTTACCTGGGTGATGTGCTTTGTTGGGTTTGCACCAGACATAACGCTTTGCATTTAGGCCAAATTGTTCAATTTTTGTTTCATCGCACCACAGACCACCATCTTTTGCCACATCTTTTCAGAGTCTTCCACATGCCTTTTTGCAAATTCCAAGCGGGATTTTACATGGGCTTTTTTTCAGAAATGGCTTCCTTCTTGCTACTCTTCCATACAGGCCAGATTTGTGGAGTACTTGAGCTATTGTTAACACATGGACAGTTTCTTCCATCTCAGCCATGGAACGCTGTAGGTCCTTTAGAGTTGTCATTGGCCTCTTGCTGGCTTCTCTGACCAATGCCCTTCTTACCTGGCTGCTCAGTTTGGGAGGACGGCCTGCTCTAAGCAGATTCTGGGTGGTGCTGTATACCTTCCACTTCTTAATGATCGACTTGACTGTGCTCCAAGGGATATTCAATACCTTTGAAATCTTTTTATACCCCTCCCCTGATCTGTGCCTTTCCACAACTTTATCCCAGAGTTGTTTTGAAAGCTCCTTGGTCTTCATGGTAGTATATTTGCTTTGAATGCACTACCCAACTGTGGGACCTTACAGAGACAGGTGTATTTAATCTGAAATCATGTGAACCACTTTTATTGCACACAGATGGACTCCATTTAACTTATTGTGTGAATTCTGAAGGTAATTGGGGTGAATACTTATCTAATGAAGACTTTCAAGTTTTTATTTTTAATTGATTTGTTTTTCACCCCCCTTTTTTTTACACATTGAAAGTGCTAAGTAGGTTGTGTAAATCAAAGGACAAAAAAATTCCATTTAAATGCATCAAGATTTCAGGTTGTAACATCGTCCAAGGGGGTGAACACTTGCTATTGCCACTGTATATATATATATATATATATATATATATATATATATATATATATATAGAGAGAGAGAGAGAGAGAGAGAGAGAGAGAGAGAGAGAGAGAGAGAGAGAGAGAGAGAGAGAGAGATAACAAATTATATTTAATAATGCTAAAATCGGTTAAATAAAAATAAAAGAAAAGATATAACAGAAAAATAAATTAATCACGGGTCCCCCTTGATACAGAGGGATAATCACCACCGGAATCGAGCCAGCCCCCGGTTAGAAACCTTTAGGAGGAGAAAGGGTCCCTCTTAACCCCAGGTTTGCCTCTTGCTTACCAATTATTACCACCCACGCAAACAAGGCCAATCACCCCCTCCCCGTGTGCTGACAATCACCCTTTGTACCCGGGGGAGCTCACAAACTTAATACAAAAAAAAACACGATGCCAACAATAGCTGCCAGTAAAGGAAATGCTACACCTCGGGACCATGCAGAGCAGGTAGCAGCAGTTTTATAATTTTTTTTTTTTTTTTTTTTTATAATTTAGTCGTTGCCAATTAGTTTTTATTATTTTCTCCCCAATTTGAAATGCCCAATTATTTCATTATTATGCTCAGCTCACCGCTACCACCCCTGCGCTGACTCGGGAGGGGTGAAGATGAACACACGCTGTCCTCCGAAGCGTGTGCCGTCAGCCGTCCGCTTCTTTACACACTGCGAACTCACCGTGCAGCCGCCTCAGAGCTACAGCGTCGGAGGACAACGCAGCTCTGGGCAGCTTACAGGCAAGCCCGCAGGTGCCCGGCCAGACTACAGGGGTCGCTGGTGCGCGGTGAGCCGAGGACACCCTGGCCGACCTAACCCTCCCTCCCCTCTGGTGACGCTCAGCCAATTGAGCGCCGCCCCCTGGAAGCTCCCGTCCACGGTCGGCTATGGAATAGCCTGGACTCGAACTCGCGACGTCCAGGCTATAGAGTGCATCCTGCACTCTAGCGAGTGCGTTTACTGGATACGCCACTCGGGAGCCCCCTGTAGCAGCAGTTTTAACAGGAACGTAACACAGTGTGCAGTTCACTGAAGGCAGAAGATCTTTGACAAGAAAGTAATGCGGTGTGTAATTCACTGTCATCTACAGAGAAACAACAAAGTGTTACAAACCCCATAAAATGAGGTAAAATACCGTAGAATAATACTAACAAAATATTTGCAAGTAGTAATAGTAAAAAGAAAGTTGCAATTCAGTCTGCAGTGCCAAACCCAATGCACCACTTATCTTTTATTTTCTTGTTCCGTTGTTCTTCGTGCTCAGCACTCTCCCACATGCACCGCTACAGGTATAGGCTGCAAACCCCGACTCCAATACAGCTCCAACTCCGCTGCTTCAATCCAGTCTCCGGTCTCGTCCAGTCTGCCCACATGCTCCGTTCTCCAGCCGCTCTGTTCTCCAGCCACTCCTTCAGCTCGACTAACAGCTCGTTTCCAGGCTCTGCAATCCAGGTAAACAGCAGGCCTAACATACGTCAGCACCCAGACCGACACAGAGGTGCCCTATCACACAGCCCCTTCCGCTTGCAGCAGACCAACCAGAGTGGAAAACGGGTGAAGGCAGACCAACAAGGAAAAGGGTAATTAATTTAATTAACCTGCTTGCCGCAGCAAAACAAGCTCGCAACTAAAATAAATCGACAGCGAATATATATCCTGAACTCTGGATGTGATACATTGATGGAATAGGGACCTGTGTGAGCAGTGGTTTTATTGCTCACTGCATACTTGGCTATTGTCATAAAGGAAAAACTAGTCTTCAAACGAAGTCTTTAAAAGATTTAAAAGGCAGCTCAGCCTGTAGAAGTAAGACATATTTCCTCCCTGTCTCTGTGAGTTGTATATGGACTAACCCTGCACTTCGTCAGCACCCCAAAACAATGAATAACCTGCATTCGTATTTAGTCTGGTTTCAGTTCAGACGGTAAATCTATGTGACAGGCAGGGTCTGTTCATTTTGCTTCTTATCTGTTCGAGGACATGTAGTCTCAGGACTGCTGTGTTCAGACCGACACATTTTAACCAGCCAACATTTACCAGACACAAGCACACTTATAATCCTGATGATTTATGCAAACTTTGTAGTGCTGTACTTTTATTAAAAGGCCTATAGTATGCAAATGTACACTGCCCCTTGAGATCTGAAGCAGGATGGCCAAACAGATGTCAGTAATACTACTGTAAACCTATTTGTCCTAAATATTATTATTATTATTATTATTATTATTATTATTATTATTATTATTATTATCCAAGAATAAAGAGGTATGTATGTCTGTACATCTTCCAACTATATGTCACACTTACATTTGTGCTTATATCTGGAGAACCGCAAATTGTGATTTAACGTGTAATTGCCATTTCCAAAGTTTGGTGAAGATTGATGCAAAAAGTACGGCAGCTATTGTGTTCCCCTGGTATACTGTGACAGATGAACGGACGGACGGGCAGACAGACAGACATGATCAGCTTATGAGGGTCTCCGTTTTTAAATGAGCACCTTAAAAAAGATAATTTTCAGTCATAATATCAGGTGGTTGGCAAGTAGGAAGTAGCACACAGTTTAGCCAGAACTTAAATCAACCTTGCAGACAGTTTATTACTTGTGTTGTAATATTTCTCATATTAATTTCCTTTCACACACACAAAAAAACTGCAAATGTAAGACCTTAAATAAATATGAACCATAGGTGCCATCCTCTCCCCCATGGTCTAATGTCTAGTTTCAGTGCTTTGTGGCACATGCTTTTTCCTTGCAATATATGGTCAAGTGACTCAAATATAGATATATGTATGTAAGAACATAAGAACATAAGAAAGTTTACAAACGAGAGGAGGCCATTCAGCCCATCTTGCTCGTTTGGTTGTTAGTAGCTTATTGATCCCAGAATCTCATCAAGCAGCTTCTTGAAGGATCCCAGGGTGTCAGCTTCAACAACATTACTGGGGAGTTGGTTCCAGACCCTCACAATTCTCTGTGTAAAAAAGTGCCTCCTATTTTCTGTTCTGAATGCCCATTTATCTAATCTCCATTTATGGTCCTTTTTTCTTTTTCTGTATGTATGTATGTATGTATGTATGTATGAAACTGAAACGCAATGGCTGCGCTCAGTAGGTTTATTAAACAAACAAAAAATTAAAAGTTGAGAACCTTCACCTTCACATTCACCTTCACGTTCACCTCCACCTTCACCTGCACCACCACCTCCTCCTCCACCACCACCTCCTCCTCCACCTTCACCTTCACCTCCTCCTCCACCTCCACCTTCACCTTCACCACCACCTCCTCCACCTTCACCTCCTTCTCCACCTCCACCACCTCCACCTTCACCTTCACCACCACCTCCTCCACCTTCACCTCCTTCTCCACCTCCACCACCTCCACCTTCACCTTCACCTCCACCACCACCTCCACCTTCACCTTCACCTCCACCTTCACATTCACCTCCACCTTCACCTCCTCCTCCATCTCCACCACCTCCACCTTCACCTTCACCTCCACCTTCACCTTCACCTCCTCCTCCACCTTCACTTTCACCACCACCTCCTCCACCTTCACCTCCTTCTCCACCTCCACCACCTCCACCTTCACCTTCACCTCCACCACCACCTCCACCTTCACCTTCACCTCCACCTTCACATTCACCTCCACCTTCACCTCCTCCTCCATCTCCACCACCTCCACCTTCACCTTCACCTCCACCACCACCTCCACCTTCACCTTCACCTCCACCTTCACCTCCTCCTCCACCTTCACCTTCACCTCCTCCTCCACCTTCACCTTCACCTCCTCCTCCACCTTCACTTTCACCACCACCACCTCCACCTTCACCTTCACCTCCACCTTCACATTCACCTCCACCTTCACCTCCTCCTCCATCTCCACCACCTCCACCTTCACCTTCACCTCCACCACCACCTCCACCTTCACCTCCACCTTCACATTCACCTCCACCTTCACCTACAACACCACCTCCTCCTCCACCTTCACCTCCACCTCCTCCTCCACCTTCACCTTCACCTCCACCACCACCTCCACCGTCACCTCCACCTCCACCCCCACCTTCACCTCCACCCCCACCTCCACCTCCACTTCCACCTTCACCTCCATCTCCACCAACATTAGTTCTCACCACTAATTCCAAACTAACATCCATGATCATCCTTTTCATACACCTGTGGCTGGAGCCTTATTAATCATTTCATCATTTATTCAATTTTCTGCTCCAGTGTTTTTGCAGGGAGGAATTTACCCCCTCTCTCCACCCAATATTCCCCACACCTGTGCACCGGCAGTGTTTTCACCCTGCCACACTGCCACAGTATGTGTGTATTATTACATTATATCACTGAAGCTTAAATATAAAAAAAAAGTTTATTTTTGCTTTAAGCGCGAAAGAAAAATCATACCATATAAACGTACTGTCCACCATGTTAATGTATAAACCATACCAAAAACGCTGCGTTTTGCTTCAAAATCTCTCAGACATATTATTTCCTGTTCTTATTCAAGAGCATCATTTAGCAGTGCAGTGCCTGATTAGCTTAAGTATTTAGTAAGCTAATGTTCACTGTCCACAGCAGGAGACTCTTGCAGTCTTGCTGATGAGAAATGAACCGCCTGAAGCCAGTTTTTAATGGCAACTAATTTAGCAAATGTGATACTTAGCTCATCCAACTAATATCTAACTCAACCATGAAGAGACAATAAAGATTAGCTCAGAAAAACGAAGTTCTTTAATCTTGGATGCAAAAGCAGCAGCATGATTAAAGCTACAAAAACACAGGTATGTTTACCATTCTCACAGGCAATATTAAAATATACTTAAAATTAGAATACTGCTGAGAGTTTGTTATTATTCTGTGAAATAAAACTAACTTGAAATACTAAATCTTAAAACTATATATACTGTAATGTAACATTTCTAGAAGTTCTAGAATTTACATTTTTGAATACTTTTAATAGAATGTGAATGAATTTGTGTAGTTTCCAATATGTGAATTCATAGCTTACAGAATAAATAATACTTCCGCTCTGAATATTTAGCTGTTCCCAAAAATAGTGATGCATTGCTGGCCTGCCACTATGTATGTTACAGAGGTTGTATATTGTGATGGCAATTTGAACCTGTCATACACAAAATCGAAATTTCCTGGGGCGTGGTATATATGCATTTTAAAAGAAGCTTATGGAATTCTAACACATGTTTCTGCCATGTTTGTTTATGCAGTTGCATGTTTTGAATGACTGAACAGCAGCATACAAAAGGGATGTTTTTCTCTATACTTTAATTGAATCAACCCTTTAGTTTTATATATCATTTTATTTTATTTTTAATACCCAGTTTAATAGATCGATTTGTGATAAATCCTGCATTTCTAACACTATATCCCTACATTTAATCCAACTGTTTTCAGCTCCATTATCTATTAGTATTCTATCCCAGTCTGTGTTTAGAAGCGCCTGTTGCATTCCTTTGTAATCTGCCCCGACATGAATTGTATCTAGTCGGGGCATTCAGCAGTTGTGATAAGAAACAATCTTGCAGTACCCATGTCTGAACGGTTGTCTGAGGTCATGTGGTCCCAGTTTATTTTTGGGAAGTTGAAGTCTCCCATAATTAAGGTGTCCCTTTCCTTACTTATGTTTTTGATGCTTTTCGTTTAATGATTCATCAAAACTTGGGTGTCTATAACAGACTCCCACTATTAAACCTTTAGCTTTATTTCAATTCCATTGGCCTTTATATAAGTGTGTTTGTTTGGGACTACTGTTTTGTGTTGTTTACATTCGCTCGGTAGACTGTATTTTTATTTTTTAGTTATTTATTTATTTTTACAGACAAAAGCTTTTATTTAACATAAAGTGTTGCAATTACAAGTGATACAATAGATGGACTATGCACACAAGCCAATTGCTGGGAAATCAAATAAATATACTTGGTAATTAAATGAAAATAGACTTAGGTTTTTTGCTTTTTAGCTTTTAGCTTTTGGTGGCAGTAGCTCTCACCCTTTCTCTGTCTCCTGCTCACTCTGACCACCTTTGTACAGGGAAAGACATGCAGCAACTCCCAGTGTGTTCAATGATTCAGACAATATATTCCTCTCAGTGACTTTGCATTTGCTTCAATATTTTACACTGTGCTGCAATGATAAGGCGCGACTTTGCTTTCAGTAATTTTATCAGTTTCATATTTTCCTTTTACTTTTAAATGATACGTATTTTCATATGTCTTGCCCTTCAAGCTGGGATATTTAAAATAAAGGAAGGGACATTTTCAATACAACTTAATAAGTGTACAATCCATCCCATTTATGTTCAATAGCAAAGGAGAGATTTACAGTATTTTTGTCAAAAGCTTTTTATTATGTTGCAGGCAAACCAAAGCAAATGCTTCCTTCTGCAGTACAACACTCTTCACTGAGTCTGTTTTACTATTTCTAATTCCCTTTTCCACTGCCTATGAAATGCAAGTCCATCACAGTTGAATTAATTTAATTGAGTGTCTTCTCATCACACTCATTATTTAGTGTAGAGTACATAGTGTCCACATCACAATAATAAAAACGAATAATAATCTTATAAAAAGTATTAATTATAATAGGATAGTATTTATGACAGTGTCAGCCCTTTGAGTTTATACCAGTGTAATCTAAGGCTACAGTTATAATCGTTCAGTTTTAGCCATTATCGTCAATTCATTAACACTGCTATCAATGATGTGGAGGTCAGGGTGGATTGGGTGATGCTGCCCTGGTGAATAATTCATCATGGATCTCTGTAACATCAGTAAATTGGTCAAAGTCTACACTAAATGGCTGTGCTAGGAAGACGAGGAATAAAACATATATTTTTTCTGATTATAAAAGTATATATGCAGCTCTTATAAGTGCAGTTTTGAAGGAAGCACATGTTAAATTGGAGTACTTGACAGCACGGTAACTATTTTTGCTTATTTGAATTTCAATTCTTGTTTATAATTGGGGTTTGAAGTTTTCAGGTTTTATTTTTGATCACATGATATCCCTTTAAACTTATTTTGAGACAATTCTGTTTCCCAATTAAACTCAGAGAAAGCTGTTAATTACAAAACAATGTCACTTGCTAAATTTTTATTTCAAACAGACGTGACAAATTACGTTAATTACTCATCATGGATCCTAATTGCATTTCATTCTTGTAGTCGACTAGTTTATCGTTGTGCTTTTGTTATTTTCAGTCGTTTAACAGAGTTGTCCTGACAGATTTTCTTTTCAGCATAAAATGCCCAGTACACTGATAGCCATCATTTAAAATCTCCTTGTGTAGCAGGTGGGACTATGAAAGCCTAGGGAAGCTAAATGAGTTAATTGGGTAATCTAGTGTGGTAATTATCAACCTAAATTGACAGGTGTATAAAGAGGCACAGCCTCAGTGTGATAGCAGGAACCTGGCTGGTAGCAGAGGGATGGTAGGTTTTTTCCAGTGTGAAATGGAGAAGACAGATCCTGGGTGAGTTGTGTGGATTCTAACTTGGGTTGACAAAAAAAAGATGTGACTTTTCTGGAGATTGTGGCTGTAATCAATGTCTTTTTATCCTTCTCTTTTCTTTTCTTTTTTTTTTTTTTTAGTTCTGTCTTTGCTAGATGAATCTGTTTTGTAGTGGTTGGTTTTAGACTTGGTTTTCTTTTGTTTTTAAAGTGTATGTGATTTACTGAATGTTCAGTGATTACTGAACATTCCCTCTTGTGTGCTTTGATTCTCTTATACATTGTATTTTAAGCATTGATCTGTTATTATATAGTGGTAATTATATGCATACTGACTTGAGTGTCTACCAACAAATGTCTGTCCTGGAGGTGCTGGGGTATGTGTCCCCCTTTTGGTTTTGGTCACAGGGTCAGGGTGTTGATGTGGGATTAATTTTAGATTATTTTGGTTCACATTGCTTTAGTGTCCCTGTGGCTTGTTCTATTTGTATTCACTTCATATTTTCTTGGTTTTGGCTAATTGTATCCATAGTTGGTACATTATTTACCTGTTCACTGCTTGAGCCTGAGGGGGGAGGGGGGAGGGGGGGGGGGGTCACTGTGCTCTAATCTGGCTCTCTGCCCTCCTGTAGCTCATTGGCATTTGCCCTGTTGTATCAAATGTGTTTTATTGAAATTATTATTATTATTTATTTCTTAGCAGATGCCCTTATCCAGGGTGACATACAATCACAAGCAAATACATTCAAGTGTTACAATACAAGTAATACAATAAGAGCAAGAAATACAATAATTTTTGTTCAAGTGTGACAAACCACAATTCAATAATACAGTAGATAATAGTGATAGTTACATCAGGATATGATTAAATAGTGAAAGTTACATCAGGATATGATTAAGTACAAAAATACTACAGGTTAAACACTTGGCAGATTACAATATTCTGAAGTACAGGATTAAATGCAGTAAAATAGGGGCAGATAAAAGCAAAATAAAGCACATTTAAATGAAGGGTGATAGTGTCCCAGGATACAACAGAGGAGTTCTACAGGTGCTGTTTGAAGAGGTGAGTCTTAAGGAGGCGCCGGAATGTGGTCAGGGACTGGGCAGTCCTGACATCTGTAGGAAGGTCGTTCCACCACTGCGGAGCGAGGGTGGAGAAGGAGCGGGCTCGGGAGGCAGGGGAGCGTAGCGGAGGTAGAGCCAGTCTTCTAGTGCAGGCGGAGAGATTGAGTGGGGGTGTAGGGAGAGATGAGGGTCTGGAGGTAGCTAGGTGCAGTCTGGTCAAGGCATCTGTAGGCTAGTACAAGAGTCTTGAACTGGATGCGAGCGGTGATCGGGAGCCAGTGGAGTGAGCGGAGTAGTGGAGTAGCGTGGGCAAGGCAGAGAGAACACCAGGTGGGCAGCAGAGTTCTGGATGAGCTGGAGCGGACGGGTGGCGAACGCAGGGAGGCCAGCCAGGAGGGAGTTGCAGTAGTCTAGGCGGGAGAGTACCAGGGCCTGGACCAGGAGCTGGGTAGCATAGTTGGTGAGGAAGGGTCGGATTCTCTGGATGTTGCTCAGGAAGAATCGGCAAGTGCGTGCCACAGTGGAGATGTGCTGGGAATAAGAGAGGCAGGGGTCCAGGGTGACTCCAAGGTTCTTAGCGGAGGAAGAGGGAGAGAGTGTGGTAGATTCCAGAGGAACAGAGATAGAGAGATCAGAGGAGGGGGAGGAGGAGGGAAAGAAAAGGAGGTCAGATTTAGAGAGGTTGAGTATGAGGTGATGCAAGTGCATCCAGGAGGAAATAGCAGACAGACAGGTAGAGATACGGGAGGAGATGGTGGAGTCAGAGGTGGGGAAGGAGAGGAAAATCTGAGCATCATCAGCATAGAAATGGTATGAGAAACCATAGGATGCGATGAGGGGGCCCAGGGAGCGGGTGTAGAGAGAGAACAGGAGAGGACCCAAGACTGACCCTTGTGGGACTCCAGTTAAGAGTGGGTGAGGTGTGGAGGTTGCTCCACGCCAGGTTACCTGGTAAGTGCGGTTGGAGAGGTAGGAGGAGAACCAGGCCAGAGCAGTGCCAGAGATCCCCAGGTCAGCAAGAGATGATAGTAGAATAGAGTGATCAACAGTGTCAAAGGCAGCAGAGAGGTCGAGGAGAATTAGGACAGAGGAGAGAGAGGCAGCTCGGGCACACTTAAGTGAGTTGGTGACAGACAGGAGGGTGGTTTCAGTGGAGTGAGCAGAGCGGAAGCCAGATTGGAGAGGGTCAAGCAGAGAGTGGTTGGACAGGAAAGCAGAGAGCTGGCGGTGTACAGTCCGCTCGAGGGTTTTGGAGAGGAAGGGTAGGAGGGAGACAGGATGGTAGCTCTGGAGGGAGGTGGGGTCGAGGGTAGGTTTTTTAAGGAGGGGAGTGATAGAGGCTTTTTTGAAGGCAGAGGGAAAGATGCCAGAAAGTAGAGAGGTGTTGAGGAGTTAAGAGATGAAGGGGAGTGGAGCAGCAGCTTGAAAGAGGTGAGTGGGGAGGGGGTCCAAGGCACACGTGGTGGGTTTGTGACCCTGGAGCAGGGAGGAGAGGTCAGAGTCTGAGAGGGGCAAGAAGGTGGAGAAGGAGGGCGAGTTAGTAGGGGTTGGAGCAGGAGGGGGTGCGGGGGAGGGAGAGGTGTTAAAGAGTTTGTGGATATCTGAGATTTTAGAAGAGAAGGAGGCAAAGTCGTCAGGGGAGATAGAGGAGGGGGGAGGGTTTAGGAGGGAGGAGAAGGTAGAGAATAGTTTACGTGGGTTGTTAGTGGAGGCTTCGATTACAGATTGGAAATAAGCACATTTAGCAGAGGAGAGAGTAGAGGAGAAGGAGGAGAGGAGAGTGCGGTAAAGGTCTAGGGCAGCAGGGAGTTTGGTTCTCTTCCATTTCTTTTCAGCAGATAGCAGTGTGATTCTTGCGGAGTGCAGAGGAGAGCCAGGGATGGGGAGGGGACAGAGGGAGTCGAGGGAGGAGGTGAGGGAGAAGAGGGTGGAGGTAGCAGAGTCTACGGAGAGTTGTGAAAAGGAGTCGATAGGAGGGAGGTGAGAGAGAGAGAGCAGTGGAGGCAAGGAGAGAGCGGAGGTTACGGCGAGCGGTGACAGTGGGGGTAGGAGGAGAGGGGGGAGAGACAGAGAAAGAGATGAAATAGTGATCAGAGAGGTCCAGCTTCTTAATAGCCCAATTTGTAGTAAAATCTGAATGTGTTTGGAAACTCGCATATGTTGCTGGAACCATTCAGGGAGATACTAACTGGACAAGGTGCACTATCTTTAGCTTCCTTTACTCTAGTATAAACAGAGGGTGATGTAGTAGAGTCTGGAGGGTAAGGGGGGGGGTCTGACACTTGTAGCAAAGAAAAAAATAATGTTAAACCTAGTCTTTAATTTAGTAACTTTCTCTATTAGGATGCAGACAGCTTAACAATGAATAACATTTAAAGGGAGGTAGAGATTTTTAAAATAAAACTCCAAAAGTTCAAGACCCATTTATAATGGTTTAGTTCTACAGATCATTATTTCATACTGTAATATTTGAACCTTGTACTGCTTTTTGAAATGTTTAAACCGGCCACCAAACTTTGGGTCTTCCTACAAAGAATGTTGTTGTTTATTTAATCCCTTTGGCTGCTGTGTTAAGTTTATTTATCAATATTTTACATTATCCAGTGTGTTAACATATGTCCTAAATACATGTAACACATGACACTGTTAAACAATACCCTCTGCTCCAGATGGAGACTTCTAAATGGATGGAGACTAGATAACGAGTAAGATTTGCACTTCTGTTGCCAAGAAACCAAAATTAATGGTATTCTAAATTAATTACTTATTTGCATGTTTGAGGGTTGCACTTTAGCAAGGGCAGCACTTCATATGACACTGACAAAGAGCTCAACCACTTATCGAAACCATTTTATCTGACTCCCAGAACAGCACTTTAGAACAAACTATATACCCACATGTTTTCCATTAATGCAGGGCAGGGCACACTTGAAACTGAGATTATTCATCTCTAAGAAATTAGAGCTGGTAAAAAAATAATACAGGATGTTTTACATAATCAAACTTATTTTCATTATCTTGTGTAAGAAAGAAAAGCTGCAGTGCCCCATGTTTGAATTTATACTAATATGATTCCTGGATGAATGTTTACTCTTCTATAACTGAGCTTCCGTTGCACTCTACAGTACTTGCATAGAAAAAATATTTTGTACACTTCCTATTATCAAGTCGGTCTATGTTCCTTAACAGGGTTACTTTTCAAGCAGTTTGCTACTTTCACCTCAGCAGTGTCTTTAGGGTCAAAGCTTATCACTGGCTCAAAAGTATGCGAGTCCTACATTAAAGGCAAGCAGGTTATAACAAAATTGCCGGGGACATCTAGGAAGTGCAAAAAGGGCTTTCTTTAACTAATTTTTAATGTACTTGGACTGATGTTAGACGGATGCATTAATAAACTGAGCTTCAAAAGATCTATTGAATTTCTGATACTGACATGTTTAAAGAAGCTGCTCCATAAGCTGTAATTGGTGGTACACCAGAAACAACAGGGGGCCAAATTGTTCTTTTGCAATATTCATGCAGCTTTTTTGGCTTTGTAATTGTCTTGTGTAACCTAGCCTGCTGCCATTGTTGAAACTGTCCATTCCCATTCCCCAGCCCCAGCCAGACCTCTTCAGTGAGCTTCTTTCACACTGCTTAGTGAACCATACACCATTACATCTCTACTTTAATGGGGGATAAAACTCGTACCACGGATCATAAATCACCATAAAAAACTTACCTGCCACATACAGTGCTGTAGGCCTTATATAACACTAAAACTGGGTATTGTCAGGTTCTCGGATGATGTGGCTGTATCTATGGCCCTGACAAGTGAAGCATGAATCTGTCAAACCGCATAAGATGACTGCAGGCATTCATTTCAAGGTCAGGGCATTATAAGATCTGTGAAATTGCAGGCAGTGCACATAAGAAAACGTCTGTCACCAGTCGGATAAGGCAAACCGATTGCCTTCTGACAAAAAAATGAAAAAGGAACATAACATGGAATAATGTACACAGGCATAACAAAAGAATGACTGTGCTTAATAAATTCACAGTGCATAGTGTTTATGGACTTCTAGGGTCACTCCCTGTTATAATCGCTGTGTAAATCAGGGACCATTTCTAATAGACAATCAGAAATATTAAGATTTTATATATATATATATATATATATATATATATATATATATATATATATATATATGTATATGTATGTATGTATGCGTAACAAAACGGATCATGTAATTTGCAAGTGTTTTATATGTAGTATTGGCTGCTCCAGAAATATTCTCGAGACACTGAATTTCCAACAAACATTTAATAAATGCACAACAATGCATCAGTTACACACTACTTACATTGGGGGAGCCGCCTTGTAAAAGTATGTAAAATGCCACAGAAATCGTTCTCTATTTTCTATGTTTGTAGCTTATTGCATGTGATAAGAACGTCTATAAGGTGCTACCTCCCATAACCTTCACATACTGTATAGCCACAATAGATTAGGATCCCTCTCTCCTCTTAATTGCTGTATACTTTGGTTGGAGTCTGTTTCTTGACTCACAATAAACTGTACGACATGCATAGCAGCTACTGAATAGAAAAATAGGATGTTCAGAAAGAAATTTTTAAAACAGGATTCTTAGTCCTTGAGTTTAACTCTCTGGAATGTCTGTTTCTTTTTCAAAGCACTGTATTCTCATAAAATACATTTACCTGGGATGTGTTCTCACAAACAGGTCTGTATGAGCTGTAGATTTTATGCAAGTCTGGGATATTGCACATTAGCCTTAGAACTAAATTCCCTATTGTACAATAAAAAAGCAATAGAGCCCTCAAGACTGGTTTTTATAATGCCATGTTAATTTTGCAGGGCAATCTGTGTAAGAATTATAATATCTTACTACCCAACACTGCTGAAAACATTTCCATTAAAGTAAACAAGCTGCTTATTTTTGCCCCTTCTGAGTAGTCCTAAATGGATTAAGGGATCATTTACATAATTCAGATGGATGAGATTGGGAATGAGACTCTGCACCTCATAACCCGAAGTGCATTGCTGGGATTAACTGGAAAGAAACTTAAACAAGCTGTCTTATTTCATTACAAAAGCCATGGTTCTTATTTTTTAATTAGATATTGCAGTTATAGTGGTAAATAATTTTTATTAAACTGTGTGTCTCTGGGTGCTCTATGCTGCAATGTATTTTTTAAACCAGTATGGCGGTTCTTAATTTTCAAAAAAAAAAAGCAGACATTTAAAAAAAATCCCCCAAACTAAACAAAACAGGTAATACGCAAGAGCCTACTTCTCCTGCTGCCTTCAAGCCAAAGCTAAATAGCCTGGGTTACATGGACATACTGGGAACTTTGAGATATGAATAACCAGATTTTTTTTTTTTTGACAAATACGTAACTACGGTAATGCATTTATTAAAAAACAAAGTAATCTAAATGTCCTCTTAAATCTAGTATTTCACACTCGCTCCAGTGTGTACTGAAGCTGGATTTACTGGCAGTTGAAACAAGAGCGGGTCAGCTCAACAAACTAGACCAGCGATAGGCTAGACAGTAGAATGTGGAGGCTGTGTGGTCCAGTGCTTAAAGAAAGGGCTTGTAACCAGGAGGTCCCCGGTTCAAATCCCACCTCAGCTAGTGACTCATTGTGTGACCCTGAACAAGTCACTTAACCTCCTTGTGCTCCGTCTTTCGGGTGAGACGTAATTGTAAGTGACTCTGCAGCTGATGTATAGTTCACACACCCTAGTCTCTAAGTCGCCTTGGATAAAGGCGTCTGCTAAATAAACAAATAATAGAATGCCAGTGATTTATACAAAGGAACTGAGTGGTAGGAATTTCTGTCAATCAACCCATGGTAACTTTTTTTTCTTTTTTAAACGGAGGTTGGCTCGTCAACTAAACTCAAAACTTGATTGGTTACTATGAATGTCAGTGATGAATCAAGAAAGCGGTTGGATGTAATTTAATGATCGAAACATGGATATTTCTCTAGCGCATTTACATTAGACCAATGCGAGAAATTAATAGTAAGTTTATTAAGGGACGAGCTTCGTGAACCGGGGTCCATTCCTGGAACATTACACAGTGTAACAATTTTTTTTTTTTTGGTTCCTGGGTAGTAAGTGTTTCCTAATTGCTTATGCCTCAAAAGTATAGAAAATGGCTATTATTCCCCACAAACTTTGCTTTTGTGACCAGGACAGTGATATTTTGAAATTTACCTATTTTCCAGTACATTCCAGATAGATTCAGTGCTGAGTAAACTTGGAGTAACTTCTAGAACTTTCCAGTAATATAAATAGTAGTATAAATACAGGGGCCTTAAGCCCACCAGTTCAGTTTAGTTCCAGCTGCCTAAGTGGATACATATCTGCATTTTTCTGAGATGGCATCAAGAGGCTGCAATGGTGGCATTCCTGATGGGTCTCCAAGGCGGTTTTACCAAGTTTCCCTGCTATCTTTGCCTTTGGGACAACAGGGACACCAAGGCGCACTACCACAGGCGGGACTGGCCACAGCGGACCGAGTTCTCTGTGGGGTGGAACAACGTCAAGTGGGAGCCACTGGTGGACCCTCGGAAGGTGCTGATACCACCACTGCACATCAAATTGGGCCTTATGGATATACTGGACTTTGAACGCCGCTACCAAGGACAGTATAACGAGAACATGATGGGAGACTACATTTGGGGGCTGATTCGTGAAAGTGATTTACAGTATAATCATAAATCTCGAAAAACTACTCGCTTCTAAATCTTTTTTGTATTAGTTTAGTATAAATACATGTTAATTTGGATTCATATGTTTTTTTCTGACTTTGTGAATGAAAAGACACAAATTCGCCCGTTTTCTCATTGGAAATAGGTAAATTTCAAAATATCACTGTCTGGTCACAAAAGCAAAGTTTGTGGGGAATAATAGCCATTTTCTATACTTTTGAGGCATAAGCAATTAGGAAATAACACTTACTGCCCAGGAACAAAAATTGTGTTCCATAGTGTTATTTACCCGGGGACACAGTACCTCATCCGGGGGACTGTCCCCGGAAAACTGGGACGTATGGTCGCCCTATTTTTCGCGGTTCGGAAGTGGGACAAAAAAATGTCATTTTCGGGTCTGAATTTTGAATTGCCAAAAAAAACTCTGTCCTTTTTCAGTGTACTTGGCTGTAACCCTTTTCAAAAAGAAATATTAAAAGGTAAATGTACCGGTATTTCCTGCACTAAAGCAGGAGGTGTAGGGAGGAGTCAGCTGACTAAGCAGTGTTCTCGGTTTGTATTGCCGCTTGTTTGATGCGTCACAAGATCCTTTCATCTTGTATGCTTGGTGACTATTAAATTCCTGTGGACGAGGTGAAACAAGAGAGCGTGGTGTTTATCATGTAGTGGATAATAGTTTGAGAGGTAAATCAAGTGTGGAATGCTTTTGGCGTCGTAGCGAATGTCAATAATGAACATGTGACTGGATTCTTTGCTTGTACACAAAAACAATAAGTTTTACAACAGCCACAAAACTGGTACATCTGTGAAAGCACAGGTGTAGCTCCCTTTCAAGTGGTGGCATGAAAGGAATAGACAGGTATTTTATAGTAAAATAAGTAGAGATAGTTAATATGTTGAAATATATCCAGACCACTAGAGAAAGCTACCATTGATTGCATGGTACTCAATCTGTGGAAAGTGGTAGAGATATCTGTGTGTAAATGTGAGAGCATGAGAGTCAGTCGACGTAGGTAAAGGACAAACACTTGCGGGTTCGGGTCAGGTTGCAGGTCTTAATTAAAGCGGGTCGGGTCGCGGGTAAGAAGACGGTGCTGCAGCGGGTTTCGGGTTCAGGTTGGGTCCTGTAGTAGCTTGTCAGAGTTGGAAGCGGGTCGTAAAAATCGGACCTTAAAGCACCTTGAATCAAGTTTCATGCTTCCCCAGTTTCCCTTTAAGGAAAAAAGGACCTGGTATTTAAATGACACAGAACTGGAAAGATGTACAGGATATATTCAGATTCAGAAAATGACATTTATCTGGTATAGATCATAATAGGTTAAATGTTTAAAAGCTAGTTAATCTATAGAATGCATTGCTTGTATGAAACTTGGTGCTATAAGCATAGTAGCACTTAAGTCGGGTTCCTGTTTTGTCACACGTAATATACTGTAGAACCTTTTTAAGGTACTACAATTACTAACCATTGTGCCAGTAGTTCATTCATAAAGCACTGTTAAAACATACATTTTTGGCAGTGCGATCCAAACTTGTGTAGCCTATTCTACAGCATTTACATGTTCTAGAACCTGAAACCTTAACATGCATTCTGGTAAATGTGATTTCAGCAACAAAGAGTGAGAATAATACATAACATAAAAGAAGCAGGAATTGTTGGAGTGTAAAAGATGCAGAGTGATGAATACATATTAATGTGACACGCTCGGTGCCGATGACAGGAAGGAACATTAACCCTATACAGGAATAGCAGGGTCCTTTCCATAAATGTCTTTCGACTGCCCCCCAGATATCCCACTGCATCCTCTTCTGCCTCGGAGGTCCTCATTCACTGCTTCCTGCATGCTGTCAGGGGTCTAGCTTTCCATAATTTCTATAATGACATTAGACATGTGGCACTGCAGGGCATTTTTCACACACACACCCCCACAAATTGCATTGTTATTTTAAATATTTTAGCTCATTTTCAGGGCAGTTTTGTTTCACAAGTAAAGCAAGCTGCTTCAGGCTTCATATTTCATTCCATTGTCAAACTGGCCTCTTAACCCTTTGTCTGAGGTATATTCTTAGCCTCCCAACATTTTAGACTCGACTTACGGAGACAAAATCATGTCAACGTGTTACATTTTCATATTTTTGTTTATTTCTTTAAATAAACATGGAACCTGTTTTCTGTAATTCATTGGCAATATGTTTTTATTGTCTCAGAAGTTCAAACTCCAAGATGCTAAGAAAATAAAGGCAATGAGGGGTTCATACCAAAAACGTTTTCAAAACAGTTTGAACAATTTCTGTAAATATCAAAGCCTTGAATTCTTCAATTTTCATGTGTTTGAGTGGAAGAAATACAAATAATAAAAGCAAACATGAATTTGCACATATCCCATAAACAATAATAGAATTTAAGATGTAACCCCATTTTATTCCATTTTGTAATGCAAAAACTGTAGCAAGACATATTAAATTGACATGTAGAGAAAATATGTAGTTGGGGCAAAAGTCCAATGAAAAAGTATACATCGGTGACAAAATAGACTGGGGTAGCAGAGTCGTCGCAACCCCTCCCCCCCCCCCCCCCCATCCTTTTAAGTGGCAGCTACCTGTAAACCAGAGACCTTTCATAATTTGAATTCTGAAAGTGCCGAAAATATCCTTTACTTTCCCGTCTGTGGTGTATATCTCCCTTTTTTAACAATGTCCAATTTTTCAGAGAAAGTTCTCCTTGAAAGGATTCGGAACCAAATCCGTTTCACTTTATTTTAGTGTAAAAATTCAAAATAATTAGATGTTGTAAAGGTATTTGTATTTATCAATGTATATTTATAAGCATTATCGTGCAAAATCCAGTTATCCGCCTAACTGCAGTGCT
This sequence comes from Acipenser ruthenus, assembly GCF_902713425.1. Classification (NCBI taxonomy): domain Eukaryota; kingdom Metazoa; phylum Chordata; class Actinopteri; order Acipenseriformes; family Acipenseridae; genus Acipenser; species Acipenser ruthenus. The sequence continues at coordinate 14,856,793 of NC_081191.1, read as the reverse complement.
AACCAAGGAATATTCATGTTTTGGGGTTGCTCACTAATGATTGGTAAGCTATCAGAGCTTTGACTTTCCCATTGGTTGCTAAAGCAGGGCCTTCAAGTGAGGCAGAATACCCACCTCTGCTCATTTCTGATTGGTCGCCTGTCTTTTTTTTTTTTTTTTTTTTTTTTTAAATAAAGTTCGACTCGCCTATTGGTTAAACTCATTCAAGACCTTCAACTGAAACGGAGAATACCCAACTTTTTTTTTTTTTTTTTCTAGCGTCTGGTTGTTGTTTTAGACTTCAGCCAATAAAAGATATGCATTTCTCCCGCAGATCACATCCCCTTCAGGAAAACCCCTAGACTCTTAAACCTCTAGTAAACCCTGCAAGTCATCTTGGATAAAGGCATCAGACAAATGAACAAATAATAGAGTAGCTTGCTTCATAGTATAAGCAAGCACACTGTATGCAAGTGAGTGAGGCAACGTGATGTCCGGTTTACTTGGCACTGTCTGGTCAGCAGAGAATACCTTGAAGGTTCTGACGGCATGCCACTGATATACATCCTATATGAAAGGCATTATAAACATAATTATCAGGAATAACGCAACTTGGAGTTAAAGTAACTAAAGGCAAGTGCTGATGGGTAAATAAAATAACTCCTACAGTTAACATTAAATGGTCATCTCAGAACAACAAACTTGCCCCTTTTATGTATTGCAGAGCGTGAAGATAACTTGTTTACTGAACAGCAATAGTGTAGCTCCTGCAGGCTAAGGGATATGTTATGCAGTGAAACAGTTTTAAAAAAATAATGCTCTTGGCTGCACAGAAGAAACTTCACACTGCATTCATCTGGGGCACTTTTAAAAGTCTTCACATCAATATTCTAATAGCATACATTAAATGTAATTTTATATGGCAACATTTTTTTTTTTTTTTGGGGGGGGGGGGGGTGGGGGGAAGTTTAGCTTTCTTTGGTATTCCCGATCAACAAAGTTGTTTTAACCCTAGTCCCCATAGTTGAATTAAACTGTTTGCAGCCACCTTTTTAGTTACACAGAGGAGAAAGGGAAATTATATTATTTAATAAACCAATCTAATTAGATTGCCAGTCCCCTCAAATTAAAAATCATGTCCCAGTTCTTTTAATTGCAGTCTGAACTGATTCCTTGGAGAAGTTGGTTCTGATGAGTCAGAGGTAAATATGGATCATCGATGCAAATGAGATGTTGACAATGTGTCTTAAAGCCAGTGCGTCTGTTTCCATAAGCACAGCAAACAACTGTACGGCTGCAGTCACATGGAATAATTGAGAGAGCACCACTGAAAACCTGCTCTGTTTCTGGAGAGTCTCCCTTTCAAGCAGCTTATTGAAAATGCAGACAAGCTAGGCTGACAGACAGTAGTGGTAGGAGATGGGCTTTTCAGGAGCAGATGTGTCCTGGAGGTATTCTCTAGAACTTTGTTGAGAAGAGAAACTGACACACGTGACACGTGTGACTATTTCTCTTGACTCATTATAACAAGTATTGATAGGGGGGCTCCTGAGTGGCGCATCCGGTAAAGGAGCTCCGTGTGGAGTGCAGGATGTGCTCTATAGCCTGGATGTTGCCGGTTCGAGTCCAGGCTAGTCCACAGCTGACCATGGACGGGAGCTCCCAGGGGGCGGCGCACAATTGGCTGAGTCGCACTGGGGAGGAGGGTTTAGGTCAGCCAGGGTGTCCTTGACTCACCGCGCACCAACAACCCCTGTAGTCTGGCCGGGCACCTGCGGGCTTGCCTGTAAGCTGTCTGAGAGCTGGTTGTCCTCCGACGCTGTAGCTCTTGGGTGGCTGCATGGTGAGTCAGCAGTGTGAAAAAAAGCGGTCGGCTGACGGCGCACACTTCGGAGGACAGTGTGTTTGTCTTTGCAGCTCCCGAGTAAGCGCAGGGGTGGTAGCAGTGAGCTGAGCCTAAAAATAATTGGCATTTCCAGATTGGGAGAAAATAATAAAAGTAATTGGCAACGACTAAATGAAAAAAAATATATATTGATAGATAGTAGTACAATACATGCTTTTAAGTGTTCTCATTCATTAGTTTAAAATATTTGCACCATAATGATGGGAAGGTCAAACACAAGATAATGTGTTTCTTTATTAGCCTATAATGAAGCCAAATACAGACACAATACCATATAGGAGCTGCTGTATTGGAATGCCTTGTGGTGGTGCTGTATGACCTTGCTGTGCATCCCCTGCACCATGGATCAGTGCACAGGTATTCGCGTTCAGCCAGGCATGAGGGAGGTAGTGTGGCGACAGCGAGGAGACGCCGACGTCTGAAAGAGTTGGCAGAGAGGCTGAGTATTGTTTTAAAGCTTCCTGAGAGGAGCTCTCTGACCTCGCAGTTTGATAAAGAGTAAAGTGTGAGTAAAGGCAGACACATGGCAAATAACCAGGCTATTTGATTCCTTCCAGAGGATTAAAATTGAAGTTTGGCCGAAAGCGAGGTTAACTTAAGAGCAGCAGCATAAGTCCTTTTTCTCGGAGACAAATACTGTACTGACAAGCTGGCGACAAATGTAGTTGCAGATAATTGTTTTATCACTGTAACTCTTCAATGGTAACTGAGAAGAAAATAGCTATACCGAAATGAAACCTGTTCTTTCAGTGAGCTAACAGCAGCAAGAGCACATAATATCAGACTATTTAAGTTTGTCAGGGGTGAGATTAATTCCATCCCTGTGGAATGCGGCTGGGTCTTGATTGCATAATTGCTCATCAATCAAGTCCCAGCCACATGGTATAAAAGCAAGGAGACATCCTTTGTTTGGCAAGGAGTGGAAAGAATTCAGGGGAAGCCATTGCCTAGCCTGAATAGCAAAGGTGCGTGTATTTGAAGTGTATGTATTGTCTTGTTTGAACCTTTTATTTTGGCCCCCGTGCCTTTGTTTCTTTTGTTTTTGTTATTTGTATTCTGCTTAATAAACGTGTGCAACAGCGCTTTAAAACTGCAGCTTCTGACTGGGTTTGCTTTCCTGCTGCTCACCAGCCTTGACCACAACGCTACTCTGCTTCAATCAATCAATCAATCAATATTTATTTTATATAGCGCCTTTCATAGTGGAACACCATCACAAAGTGCTTTACAAGATGGTGAGGAACAATGCATAATACATGAAATACAGGGCATAGTACATTTAAATACAAACAGTAAAAAACAATGCAAATACATTAAATACAGGCATAATACATTCAATACAAGGCTAGGATGTGAATTTTAAACATTGTGGATGTGTGTGTCCTACAGAAACATACAAATCAGATGGAGTGAAAAACCTGAAATGGCAATTTAGACAACAGCTAATAATATACCAGGCTTAAAAAGCCTTGCCAGAACTGAAACCTGAACAACAGAACATGATTTTAAACTTGCCTCTAAACTGAATTAAATTAGTGTAAATTAACATTTGCTAAAATGAATATTGGCGCTTACATGGGCTACCATGCACAGCAACCACTTGTATAATAACAATGAATACAATGTACATTTATTTGTATTGTTATTTTATCTATTAGTCACTAAGTTAACATTACTTTCCTCATCAAATCAGTAATGTTGCAGCTGATCAGTTTGTTTGCTGCTCATACAAATATATATGAGCCAGTTACAGTCACTTAATTCATGAGACGGGCAATTTTAAAAGCCCATCTCAGTGTCGCGGGATTGTGGAGCCTGTTGGCAACCCTAGTCACAAGTCGACACAGGCAGTAACGCAGACTGGCTGAAAGTATGACCGACAGCTACGACCACTTTGCTGCGTCAAAGTCTGTGAACTTGGGGGTGCTTCAGTCCTTCTGGCGCACCCGTAGAAGTGTCTGCAGCTGATGTACGGCTTTTGTCTGCGAGAAGTGTAAACCAACCTTAAAGCTGGGAGAGAGTTCCAGAAAGTCTGGGCCATGAAGCTAAAAGAGCCCTCGCAGAGTTTTTGCTTGGGTATAACAAGCAAGCCAGAGTCAGCATGGGTGTCAAGTCTCAAGGTTTACCATTGAAACTCACATTTTTTTACAATTGAGTCACTGCCGTGCAATGGATTCTCATGTTTGTGCATAAGTTTGTTATTGTTGCCAGGCTGCAAAACCCTTTATACATGATACAGCAGCAAATCCAATACAACTATCCAAGCGTATTTCATTTGAGGAGTCGGGGTCACCATGAAGAGGTGTACGTTACCATTCTATATTCCTGTAGCTGCTACGCAAACTCCTCCCCCTTCCCCGCCTCCACAAGAATGGGGTGCCATGTGTAAAAAAGAAAAGTTATAAACATGTGTGTGTGTGTGTGTGTTTTTTTTTTTTTTCCAGGTTTAACTTAAATCTTGTATTTATTTATTTTTTTCCCAGATTTATAAATGTTGTGAATACTTTTTTTTTTTTTTTTTTTTTTTTTTATAAATTATATCCGAATGTGCACATTTATAAATCTTTGAAATATTTAGCAAGTTTTGAATATTTAAATGTTAAATCTTTAAAAATAGATTCTTAAATATTTATTGAGAATCAAGTTTTAGCTGTTCGCAAATCTGGATTTTGTGAATTTAACTAAATCTTAAATCTCTAAAGATTTAAGATTTCGCTGAATACAGTTGACCCTCTTTATACCGCCAGGTAAGGGCCATGGGCAAAAACGGGCAATAAGTGAGGGTGGTGTTATAGTGTGGGTCAAAAAAAAAAAACAACAACAAAACGCACAACCTTCTATGTTTGCAATAAATTCAAATGTTTTTTTTTTTTTAGTTCTACAATTACTTGCTGTATCTCCAGGCCATTTCAATAAGGCATCTTTTAAAACTACACTAACACAACAGCAGGTCTACTAGTGATGTTTTATCATCTTTTCCGATCTGTATACATGGTTACTTTTGAGGAACAGTTTATACTTAAAAAAAAAATTAAATAAATAAACACTAATTTATTGTCAAATCAACCAAACAACAATTCCCTGAAAACAAAGCGTACGATTTTTCACCATACTGGTCATTTGAACTTTACTGTTTTTGTGGCACGACTGTAAGCCTGCTGAATACTATCCGCATTGAATGATGCCATCTATTTCACAAAGCAATTTAAGCTCTGGCATTTTTTTTTTTTTTTTTTTTTTAAATTGAATACGTATAGGCAAACACTACTTTGTTTAAAAAAAAAAAAAAAAAAAGTAAAAAGTTTCTGCTGTTTACAAATCTGATGCTTTAGTTTGTCAGCCTTCATTTGTGCAAAATTTGCACGTAAACAAACCACTTGCCATATTTTTTTTTTTTTTTTTTTTTGTGGTTTAATAAAAGTCACTTATTTTAGACTGCGTCAAGCCTTTCAGATTAAACAAATCAACCCGTTCCATCAAGGTAAGCCACTCTGTTTAAACAGAGTGCTGCACAGCATCAAGCTCAGTCCTCAGAAGCCGAATTTCCAATTTCCGGGGAAGTGGCCGACTTCCAGCAATAAATTGCAGGGGAACTAACTGAAACTAGAAGCGAGAGCTATTTTACAAAGATTCATACCCGATTGTGAGAAGCAAAAGAGGAAGCGAGCTCCACAGAGTGGTCGATCGGCAGCTCTGCCATAAAATGCTCAGTAAATACCTGACCTGTGGCAGGCATATCCCAAAAGTGTTGGTTGTTGGTTGCCTTCGAATTGAAAGGGAACATACATTTCTGTCAAATTTGATAACTATAATTGACACGTTCAAACTTGCAAAAAAAAAAAAAGTCTGCAATGTATTTATTACAGCATTAACTTTTTTTTTTTTTTAAATTTATTTCTCTGGAGGATAATTCAGTCTCACTTTTATATGAAGGGATGAAAACTCAGATGGTTAATTCAAAACTAGCCTCACTTTGACATGAAAGGATGATCTGCTCTTGTTTAGATTGGCTTAAAGTGAATTTTCTGCACCTTGATGGGATCAACCCCACGCCGAACACAACGAGATTGTTTATCTAAAAATGTAATTAACCCCAAGCCGATGGGGTTGTATTTCCGCTTGGGATCCCAACACATACACGCACACATGCACATACCATGTGGCTATTTAAAAAAAAAAATATATATATATAAAAAATTGTAAGCTTTGTGGAATTTCCAATTAACAAAATTCATATACAAACACACAGGCTTTCACTGCTGTAATAACTGTTACTGTGCAAATCGTAGATTTGATTATTTTGTTTAACATTAATTATACAGGGCGATTTTCATAGATTGCACAATATTGTCGGAACATTGCAAAAGCCGCGTTTATGCATCGTATCTTATATGTACAGTCTCGGTCAAATACTTTACATAAAATCTTTACTTTCCTCCAGTTTTTGTAGTCTGTGTACCCTGCCCCCTTCCGCTCAGACACTGACAAACTGACATGTTTTGTAAATAGTTTTGAAATCGAAATACACCCCAAGATTGATTTATTGAACCACATATTAACATTACACACTAATACAGTGAAATGTGGTTTATAAATGTTAAGGCGGTAGTATTGAGATCATTAAAATAGAATTGAGGCTCTGGATAGGTGAACCTTTAAAGATTGAATTATGCCATCCACCTGGAAATGTCTCCATAAACTGTGAATTGTCTTGTGAAACCATACCCTGTTTCTATATTTCATTCCTGCAGATACTTTCTGTGTCATGAATTTTAATGCAATAATTGATGAAGTCCCTCCAGTCTACAAGCATTTTTTTTTTCACAAGCTTTATTTATAAAATATTCCTACTGCGCTCTGGCAAGTATTTTTCCTTAAACTATAAATTAAATGATACAATGGGCAACCTGCTGGCACATAACCACTGGTCGAATCTGACTGGTTTTATTCTTGGCACAAAATGTGAAATAATTGCCAATCAAAATGCTGAACTTCGAGAGCAGTCGGGAACCAATTAAATATTTAATTTGTTTGGATTTAAATTGTAAGGCAACTAAATTGATTGACAACCCCGTCACTAATCATTTATTTGATTTAATAGTGTGTGTTTGTGTGGGACTGGGTAAACCAAGGACGGCAGAATAAAACTTCTGTTTGCATTTTCTTATAACAAAAATCATGTCATATTTTTTTTTATGTATTATGAATTCTTTAAAAAAAAAAAAAAAAAAAAGGGGGGGGGGGTTTACACATCAAAATGTAACAGAATACAATCTAAAATACACATATAAACCTGGTCTCTTGCATTATTTAACTGTTCCAAAGATTGTCTTGTTCAAAGGCTTTTGCCCCAGCACATACAATCGAGACCCCAAAACAATTCCCCCTTACTTTGATAGAATGAAGTGTCCCCTATTAAACTGCAGTAGTTTTGTCCTGGGGAATAATTCCTGAAAGTGGGATTTTTCAAACACTCCATGTACGCTGTATACGTATATTACATTAGCTACTATTGTTCCAAAGCATTTGCCCCAGCTAATGTAATCAAGTCCCCAGAATAACTGCAGCCCATTTTGGTAGAATGAAATCTACCCTATTGCACTGCAGTTGGCTTGCCCTGGGGAGTAATTCAGTCTATTGCATTTGCTGGTAGTTGGTTGTTTTTGCAGCATTTGCCTCCAGTTTTCAAACAGTTCTAATGTATTCTTGTGGTTTTGGGCAGTTTAAAAAAAAAAACTGGTAGTACAAGTTTATACTGCTTGTATTCCCCTTATTGATAAGAAGTGGCCTTGTCCCTATTGGATAGGGATGTTACTCCTCCTGTTCTGTAGAAAAGCATTAGAAACTAGACATTTGTGTCTCTGAAGAGAAAGAAAGCACCCCCATGTACCCCATAGTGCATGAATCTACTACTCTGCTATCTTTGGATTGTCAGTGAAATCTAATCCACACACCTTCATTTGTAAGGTTACAATTTCAATAAACTCCATTCGGGCCTTTTGGCGCCATTGCAGTAACCAGACCAGATCCGAATTTAATTAAGTGTTGAAAATGAAGCTTTACAAGCAGTTTAGTTAAGTGAAAGTTTTTAAACAAAAAGGTAAACCTATTGCAAACATTTAAATAAAACTAACACTCATTGAATACCAACCTAGTAACAAGTGTGCAGCAAATGTACCTATTAAAACTTCATGTTTTAAGAAATGACATGTCTGCAAACTTTTTTTTACACTGGAATCCCCCCTCCACCCCAGAAATATTTAACAGTGGTTTCTTTTGGAGATTTCTCTAATACATTTTAAAACAAAATAATAAAATTATTTCTTGGCAGACGCCCTATCCAGGGCGACTTACAATTGTTACAAGATATCACATTAGACATTATTTCACATTATACAGATATCACATTATTTTTACATACAATTACCCATTTATACAGTTGGGTTTTTATTAGAGCAATCTAGGTAAAGTACCTTGCTCAAGGGTACAACAGCAGTGTCCCCCACCGGGGATTAAACCCACAACCCTCCGGTCAAGAGTCCAGAGCCCTAACCACTACTCCACACTGCTGCCCAAGTTTATCTATTTGTTCCTGTATCCAAACGCGCTGTTTTATTTCTTAGATTGTGTTGCCTGGCAACCTCAAATGTGTTTGGAAAATGTGCCAATGCATCTCATTCTTCTATGGGTTGCCTTGACAGATCGCGCAGGGTGTTTGCTACCAGCAGGTGATCGTCTTGAGATTTGAACTTTTGGCACTGAAAGATCTTTGTCGTTACTTTCTATACAGACTTTAGCAATTTCACATGTGTTTCTTTGTTTTGCCATCATAATTAAATGTTATATGGCAGATCCATGCTCTTATTTGAGACATAGACTCTCTGAGTATTCGGGACATGTTCCTGAAGCAATAAAATAGGCATATGGACCCCACAGTCATGGCCATTTCCTTGAAGTAAGAGAGATGTTGGCACATAAATTGCCCAGTCATTCCAACAGATTGTATGTCCATTTTCTCTTGTGCATGTCACCAATAAGGCTCTGTAGTAAGCCTTTGGAGAGAGTGTACACCATGTGGGGTCCAATTACAGAATGTGCTTCCATTTAAAAACAGCCATGATCGGCACCCAATGATTCCAATGGACATTTGCTGGGAATTGGCCAAAGATCATAAGAGGAGAGCTTCTGTTTTGCTATATAATTGCACATGCTTTGTTATTCCCTGAGTTTGTAGTGAGAGTTGGATCCACATTGGTAAATATATTGTATGCTTTTTCCTCTGTTAATAAATCCTCCTGAAACGGGTATATTGGGCACTTATCACCTTTAGGTTATTTGTTGTCTACAATTACATGTTTAAATTTGCATTCCTTATATATCTGATCATGCTGTTCAACATCCTTTTGTACAAGATGAATCTCTTAGACTGCTCTCCATCACTGCAGTTTGTGTTGAATGTTGCCAGCGGTCAGAAAATGCTTTTTCTGTGTGTGACAGTCCATATTTTTGCACTACTTGACCCCACAAACCTCCAGCATATCTATAGCTCTCTCTGGTCCGTTTACCTTCTCCAATGCCCTATTCAGTTATTACTTTATATCTCCTGGGTATAAGAACATAGTTCACAAACAAGAGGAGGCCATTCAGCCCATCTTGCTCGTTTGGTTGTTAGTAGCTTATCAAGCAGCTTCTTGAAGGATCCCATGGTGTCCGCTTAAACAACATTACTGGGGAGTTGGTTCCAGACCCTCAATTCTCTGTTTTAAAAAAAAAAAAAAAAAAAAAGTGCCTCCTATTCTGTTTTGAATGACCTGAAAAAAGAAACAAGGACCAGGGGTCACAAATGGAGATTAGATAAAAAGGCAAAGTCCCCTGGGTCGACATTGTCAATACCTTTGAGGATTTTGAATGCTTGAATCAGATCACCGCGTAGTCGTCTTTGTTCAAGACTGAATAGATTCAATTCTTTTAGCCTGTCTGCATATGACATGCCTTTTAAACCCAGGATAATTCTGGTTGCTCTTTGCACTCTTTCTAGCAGCGATATCCTTTTTGTAACGAGGTGACCAGAACTGAACACAATATTCTAGGTGAGGTATTACTAATGCATTGTAAAGTTTTAACATGACTTCCCTTGATTTAAATTCAACACTTCAATATATCCGGGCATCTTGTTGGCCTTTTTATAGCTTCCCCACATTGTCTAGATGAAGACATTTCTGATTCAACAAACTAGTGGCTTTGACAGCATTTAGAAGTGGGGGTGTTTTTTTTTTTGTTTTTTTTTAAACAGACTGGGATATTTAGTTGAAACAAAATGTATACATACATCTAAAATCAGGATTTCACTCCTATTTTAAACACACACTAAAACAAATAGTTGCAATACCACCACTAAGTCTTAGTATTTTTAGGAGGGCATATATGACCACTTCCTGTTCTATTCACCTAAGACTCTCTGAGCAGCCTGCTCTACTGGTTATGGTTGATAACTGAAAAGCTTGACAAACCCTGCTTTCAGGAATTATTCTCCAGGACAAAACTACTGCAGTTAATGGGGGACACTTCATCCTATCAAAGTAAGGGAACATTGTTTTCGCGTAATAAAATTAAATGCATCGAAACTGTTTAAAAAGTGTGAAGATTTTCCCTTACAATTTTGAAATCCAAACAATTCAAATGAAATTGCACATCGTAACTTTTTAAAAGTGTTTTTTAAAACGCTTACAGTATACATATTAAATGCTAAAGAGAGGTAAAAACGCATGCACCAATCTGCTACACTGACATCCGTGTCATCCAATTTAAGCACCGAATGTGTTTGGTTTGTTTTTTTTGGTTTTTTTTTGCTCTTGATTCTGCGAGTCAGATGACCCCATCCGAGGACCGATGCCTGACAACTGACTCGAGGAGCATGATGCCTAACAATTGACTCAAGGTGGGGCGATTCCTGACACGGGAAGGAGTGATGTCTGAGGATGTCCTAAAATGGACACTGTAAACCAGAAAGAGAATAAGAAGTTATCTATCGGCATAAAAGCTAAACTTTTCGTTGCCGCTAATACAGATTTAAGGTCTCCATATAGTAATTAAACCATATGTTTATTTGTTTTACTGTAAAAGTTATAATAATCGCATGCAGATCAATGTAATGTAAAGCATCCAGAGATGATAAATAAGAAAAGTATCAACATAATTAAATACTAAAACACAAATTTTCGTTTTTACTGTTTGGCGCGCACAATGTGATGGGCAACTCGCCTCTGATTTGTATCAGCAGCTGGAAAAAAATCACACGTATGTTAGTCCTGTTATACAGCGAATAAAAATGTAGAACACAATTAGCTTTTCAAATATTTATTTTAGTAAAAGTAAACTAATCTTGCACACTAGCTATATCCAGTTCCCTGGAAATGGACTGCCAGATGTTCTACCTCATTGCTGTGTCTTTTATAATTATGTCCTTTATTGTACAGCTCTGGGCATTTTTGGTACTGCAAGAATTATTTTTTTCCGCCATTGTTTATGGAAGCCACACAAGGACAGCTGTTCCTCATTGGTCAGTTCCCTAGCTGCCGGGCGACAATTGTAAATTGCAATTTTTTTCACATCGCTTCTGTGTCATTGTGTCGCTTCCGTGTCTCCCATTGCATCACAGGCAGTGTGAATGTCTCTTATCAAAAATACTTTTTTTTATTTTTGTTTGTCGTGGTGCGGTGTGTTACATGACACATTCACCTGTTGCATTGCATCTGGTATGTAGAGGCCTCTCAAACGTTTGATGGTGGAGTCAAAATGTTTTACCCGCGGCTGTTGAGAAATTGCTAAAAAGATCACCAATAGAAAACAAAATTCTTCCGGCTTTAGGATTGCGTCATCCACCTAAAAAGCTGGAATATGATGAAGATACCATTCTTAACCTACTGAGAAGGTTTCCATCTGTGACAAACTGAAAAACAAGCAATTATAAAGGAGCAGAACCAGTACCAAGTTGATGCTGAACTGCCTGATTTCAAGCCGGGAGTAACCAAACTGGGTGACGTATTCTGGACATTAACAAATTGGAGGAAAAGAGGTACCCAGGTCTTTCAAAACTGATCGCTACACTCTTAATTCTTCCTTATGATCAGTCTAGTGTGGAGTGTGTGTTTTTTGTGGAGGAGCAAAACTGCTTTCCGTTCAAGAATGAGCAACAGTCTATCTGCTGTAGTTGTTACGAAGACAAATGGACTGGACTGCTATGAAATAAAACCATCCAAACTACTACTAGAAATACATAAGAAAGCAACACCTATCCTTGTTATGTTGTGTGCCAGCCCGCAGTGGGGCACTGAACGCTAGCAGTTATGTTCCATGATGCTGCTATGTTGCAATTCAGGATTTTCATGTAACGTCACATTTATTCCCGCTGCCATATTGGTGGTCAAAAGCACTGCATATCAATGTATGTCAATGGCGGATTATTCATTTTATTATTATTATTATTATTATTATTATTATTATTATTATTATTAACATACTTCATTGTATAGACCTTTTTTTTTTTTTTTTCCTTAAATCTACATTTGGGGGCTCCCGAGTGGCACATCCAGTAAAAGCACTTGTGTAGAGTGCTGGATGCGCCCTATAGTCTGGACGTCGCGAGTTAGAGTCCAGGCTATTCCACAGCCGACCAAGGACGGGAGTTCCCAGGGGGTGGTGCTCAATTGGCGGAGCGTCGCCCGGGGGGTGGGGGTTAGGTCGGCCAGGGGGTACTCGGCTCACCGCGCACCAGAGACCCCTGTAGTCTGGCCGGGCACCTGCGGGCTTGCCTGTAAACTGCCTGAGAGCTGCATTGTCCTCAGACGCTGTAGCTCTTGGGTGGCTGACGGCACACGCTTCGGAGGACAGTGTGTGTTCGTCTTTGCCCTCCCGAGTCAGTGCAGGGGTGATAGCGTTGAGCTGAGCATAATAAATAGTTGGCCATACCAAATTGGGATAAAATAATAAATTGGCAACGACTAAATAAATTGAAAAAAAAAAAATTCTTCTAGGTACACTTGTACAAAGTCAGTGATTTTGTAGGCATATAGTCAGGTGTATGATTAAACAATTATACCAAGCAGGTGCTAATGATCATCAATTCAATATGTAGGTTGAAACACAATCGTTAATTGAAACTGTGTAGGAGGAATAAAACTGGGTGAGGAACAGCCAAACTCGGCTAACAAGGTGAGGTTGCTGAAGACCATTTACTGTCAAGTCATACACCATGGCAAGACTGAGCACAGCAACAAGACACAAGGTAGTTATACTGCATCAGCAAGGTCTCTCCCAGGCAGAAATTTCAAGGCAGACAGGGAATGTCTGTCTGCAGGCAGCAGTGAAGCATGGTGGAGGTTCCTTGCAAGTTTGGGGCTGCATTTCTGCAAATGGAGTTGGCGATTTGGTCAGAATTAATGGTCCCCTCAATGCTGAGAAGTACCGGCAGATACTTATCCATCATGCAATACCATCAGGGAGGCATCTGATTGGCGCCAAATTTATTCTGCAGCATGACAACGACCCCAAACATACAGCAAAAGTCATAAAGAACTATCTTCAGTGTAAAGAACAAGGAGTCCTGGAAGTGATGGTATGGCCCCCACAGAGCCCTGATCTCAACATCATCGAGTGTCTGGGATTACATTGAGAGAGAAGCAACTGAGGCTGCCTAAATCCACAGAAGAACTGTGGTTAGTTCTCCAAGATGTTTGGGCCAACCTACCTGCCGAGTTCCTTCAAAAACTGTGTGCAAGTGTACCTAGAAGAATTGATGCTGTTTTGAAGGCAAAGGGTGGTCACACCAAATATTGATTTGATGTAGATTTTTCTTCTGTTCACTCACTTTGCATTTTGTTAATTGATAAATATAAACTATTAACATGTCTATTTTTGAAAGCATTCTTACTTTACAACATTTTTTCACACCTGCCTAAAACTTTTGCACAGTACTGTGTGTGTATGTATGTGTATATATATATATATATATATATATATATATATATATATATATATATATATATATATATATATATATATATATATATATATATATATATAAAATTACTTATATACTTAAACAAGATTACACTTAAGTGGGTTGGTGATTCTTGTCCTTTTTTTAAAAAAAAAATAAATAAAAAAAAAATCCTTCATGAACAGAATCCTAAATAAAGGCACTGCATTGTGAATGACAATTTACTGAGCGCGGCGGTACAATGCCAGATGTATGTTGTGCTGTTGGGTGCACCAACAGAAGAGGACAAAGGCTGATTTACCCTTCTACAGGATTCCTGCTGATCCAGACAGAAGGGCAAAGTGGCTTTCAGCAATTAACAGGCAAAATAACAGATCAAAGTACCTCGAAGAAAGACTGGACTCCAAGTAATACACACATTTTTGTGGTGAGCACTTCATAGAAGGTTAGTATCAGAAATATATTGGTAGTTCTGGTCTTACGTTATGAATTTTGTTTAATACGCTGTTGCATAGGTGCTTTATCAGAAATAGTCCTACTTATAGGTCTACACCTAAAGGTTTGTGATTTTATTTATTACATAAAGTATTTCACCATTAACAGCAGTTTATGACATTTAAAAGCATAATTAAACTGCATTCAGCAAGTAATTTTAGGCTATTTAAAAACTAAACAGGAGTATCTATGCATGTACCTTAACTGTAGTACCATATATAATTGATATTGGTTTTGTTTTTAAACAAACTTGAAAATGTTTAATTTCTCCAATTCGTAACATTGAAGTAAAGTTTTCTTAAAAGGGGTGAAAAATAAGCATCAAGTGTGCTTGCTAGATTGAGACATGATGGGAGGGTGGGACTTCTCTAAGGACTGTGTGGCCCTGTTTTGGGGGAGGGTTGAATACCCTGAAAACCCCCTCTGCAGAACGCTGCTGTTTTGGGGTATTTTGTAAGATGTAAACATAAATAGCTTTAGAATGAGAAATGTATCATTTTATTCAGAATAATGCTGAATTCTACATAGAAAGTTAGATTTCTGAGCTAATTGCAATGGTTATATCTACAGACTGTGAATGCTGTCCTACATTTTGCAGGGGAGAAGTCTGATGATCCCCTGTCCCCTGACTGTTCCTTCTATCTTCAAACACATATGGTCGCCAGTGAAGAACAGGAGGACAGGAAACATGGAGAGGTTTGAGGGTAGGCAGGAAATGAAGAGGAAGAGGCAAGAGAAAGAGGAGAGTAGCAGTGGAAGGTCTCCTAGATCTGTCAGCTGGACAGCAGGAGTTGCAGGATCCCGTGCCTCCTGTGCCAGAAGCAGAGGCCCCAGTGTGTGAAAGTGAACTTTCTAAAGACTGGATATAGTCTCTACAAAGTGAGTGTCAGTCCTTGAGGAGAAAATAATTATCTTTTAAAATGCATAATTAAGTCATTTTCATTTGATGAAATGTCCTTTTTAAAGGTAATGATGAGAGGGTGAAGAAAATGACTGGACTACCTTTATTTCAGAAATGAATTGCTGTCTTCTGTTGTATTAGTTGCAATTTCTTTGTTTTAGCAATTCATTTTGACAGTTAAGACTGAAAATGAACATTCCATTTGCATTGTTAGCATATTTATTCATTGCCTCTGTTTCATAATAATAATAATAATAATAATAATAATAAATAATAATAATAATTAATCTGTGAATTTAAATTTGAATCCGCACAGTCATTAATTATTGGCTATACTGATCTATGTTTTTAATTATGTAGTTTTGAATTTCATGATTTGTAATTAAAGACATTACTTGTTACAGTAAGTGTTCCATGGGGGTGGGGGGTGGGGGGGAAGAGACCTAGGATCACAGTCTGTTTATCATTGCAAGAGATTTCACAACTGAATATCTGCATTGTGCAAATATGAATCTATTTCAATACTGAAAGAAAAAACGAGTAAACGGACCAACTGTACGCTATCTGTTCATCTCTCTATAGGTAAAAATCGTGTTTTGTCGTGTGTGAGCTAGCGATAGTCGTGTTCCTAACAAGAACATTCCCTACCTTGGCCTTGATAACATTGAACTTCTTGTCTAAATGCCAGTTTACCCATCCTGAGATGAAGTACTTTTATACGCCTTCATCTGGGAAGCTGTGTAGGGAGACGGGTCCTCAACTTAATAGATCCAGATAGTGTCAAGGTCGGGGAGTTCATGGCTCTCTACAAGTGCTGTAAAAAGCACTGGTGGTGCACAATAGGGATCACAAACACCTAGAATCTAGAATCATTTCAATTCCTGACACTGGAGGTGACAAGTGTGTTCTGTGGCAAATAACTGTAGTGTGGAAGATACCAAATTTTGCATAAGCTGCCATTGCTGTTTTGACCGCCAGGATGGCGCTGGGGTCACTTGGGTGAAAACCCTCAATTGTAATGTGGTGTTTGTATTTTATGTTCATTTATTATATTCAGATTCACTTTAGTTAAGCATTTTGAGATGCACTACTAAGACTTTTGAACTGTTAGACGCAGAACAAGCTGTGAACTATGTTTTTAAACCAACTTGTCGTATTAGCTACTCTTAGCATTGAAATATTGGTTCATATTTAGAAAAATAGCAACTCACGATTTGTACACAATCTCTTATTGTTTAAAGTTTGTTATCATGATTTCTGTAAGGGTGGGGCTGGCAATACTGTGTCAATAAATATAAAATATTATGTTGAAAAAGATATTGCAGGAATATGTACAACAAAGCAGAAAGTTAGGGAATGTAATGCATTGTGTTTTAAAGACTGCAGCCTGTTCAGTAACACTTTAAAACACTTCTGTGGTAGAGTGCAGGCAAAACTTAATAAAGCACAGCCTTGCCTCTTCATTTGAATGGCATATAAGTTTATTACTTTTGCACAAAGTTACCAATATTTCTTCCAGAAGCAAGTCAATTTAAACGCGGGTATTGATTGAAATATTGGATTGTTTAATATTGTTTTATTTATGTATTTATTTGTACCTGGTTGAACAAAGTAAGATTATCATATTTTTAATATTGTATTTAATAAGAGTTTATTAATGAAGAATGTGGAACTGGGTATCGGTTCCTATTGTTTAAAAGAAAAACATAATAACTTCTCACTAAGTATAAATATTGAGTTTCACAGTACAGTATCATTTATGCAGAAAGTAGATTGCTAATTTTGCAAGGTCAACAGATGCTCTGAACCAAAGTAATAACACAATGGCACTTCACGGAATGCAGTGTGCTATGTAGGCTTAGTGAGGGGATAAAAATAGTTTTAAATGCTTTTTGTCAATTGATGTTTTACAACACATTAAAAAAAAAATAAACATTTTTAAATGGCTTTGAGGTCATATGGAGAATATCTTCACATGTCCGTTTTTTCAAAATGAAAACAGAAGGTCTCTTTGGCGTGTATTTTGGTAAATTCATATCTATGCTTTTTGGGAACAGTATTAATGAACACCATCTTATAATGCAAAAAATAGTCTACAAGTGGTTCCTTTTAGAATCTTTGAATCATGTCTTAGTGATTGCATGCATTTTACAATGTAGAATCAAATATGAATATACACTATAATATAAAAAATAGTACATAATGACCTGAATTTTTATAGCATTCAGGCTGACATTGTGAACCATATACTGTATTCTCAAATTGATCCGGTTTATTTCAATATGATTTTCAAGTACAATGTACTCTAACCAAAAAACGTCTGAAAAGCTTATTGGTCAAGTGTGTTTTCTCATCAGTTGTACTATATTTTATACAATGGAGGAAAGGGCCTTGTTCCATATGTCTGTACTGTGTTCCATACAATTTTGTTCAGAAACAGAGAGCTACTTGGATGGAAATATCCTGAAAATATCTCATTTTGTGAGATTTGTGTATGATTTAGCCTTCTCTTATGACCTTATTATTCCATTGTGCAAATAAATACATATTCAGATACAACTTCTACAATAGAGGAACGCTCATAAAAAACAGGGATTCAGCACATATTCAAAGAAAAGCTGAATGAAACAGGATTGTGCTGTTATAAACCCTATATTTACAACAGAGAAGCATGTTTAAAAAACACAACAATTTATTGAATGGTATAAATTGACATTGCCACCAGTGAAAGGGCTATACTTTCAAATCATTTTCTTTTGCGACTGCAATTAGCAGAAAAAAATCTGTCCGTGAAACTTTTCATTTTAAACCCTGTCTAAATCATAATATTTCAATCTTTCACAAAGTGAATCACATTTCATATACTGATTTCAATTTGACACGCTCGCCCTCAAGCGTAGCTTTAATCCCAATCTAATTACCAATTACACAGTTTGAAGTTGATTGAAACAATTCTTCCATTGAAGACCAATTTACACACTGATGTTGATCAGCTTTTATTAGCAACAAACAGACCACATGCTTTTTGTATTAAATAAAAGTATGGTTTTCAGATGTGCGTTCAATAAAAGTATTGGACGTTCTTAAGTTATTTCACTGTTCCTTGAAATAAAGCCAGCTCCTACTTTTACTAATATCATTGCACAGGAAGCTAGTAATAACATGGCACGTGTGTGTGTGTGTGTATATATATATATATATATATAGCTCTTCTAAACAAAATTGCAAAAAAAGAGCATCACATTTTTGCAGACATTCCGGTAACCATTATGTACAGATATTACAGTAAACGTTCAATCATTCAAGCCTGCTATGAAGTCTGCAAGCATTAATATTTAAGTATCATCCTATAGATATTTAAGTAATGTAGTATTGGTTGAAATAGTCATCAATGGGCCACAAAAAGTCTTACTTCAGCACATTAGTCGTTTTTTATTCTCCACATAGTAAATTATAAGTATGTGTCACTGAAATTCTGTTACCAGGGTATTTGGACTGGGTAGTGGGAGCTTTCCCAGAAAGGAATACAATCAGACTTTCTTCCAGTATGTCAAAATAGGAGTTATTGACAGCAATGAACATGAAATGAGGAATTCAGTGTTGCAATGAAAATGAGATTTGCATTAATATCTCAATAATTGATGGTAATTTAAATGTAATTACACACAGTGACCCTAACATTCATTCATCACAAATAGGAACTCATTCAATGTGCGCCCAGTACTCCAGTCACAATGCTTAGTTTCCATCTGAACTACTGTACTACTTCTGTAGTGCCTCTTCAGTGCTATCATTTGATGCATAACATTTGTAGGTCAGTAACCCTTTTAAATTGCTCAAATTCCTTCTCCATTCTATAACCATGTGTGACTGGGTACTCCCCGCCCCTGTGCGTATTTCATATTTGTATGTGTTGTATTATTATTCAAATGTACTGCTTTTGTGTTTTTTTTTAAAACACACCGTTTTATTGTTATTATTGTTTGACAGCCTGCATGGGGTTAAAATGTCCCATCCAGATAAAATTATGAGAACGCGTGGTCAACAGCGAGTGATTACTGACAAACTGGCTGTTGATCACGCATATGAGAACCTGTGCCAAATGTGGTCGGGGGACAAAGTAGGTAATTGATAGCCAGTTAATTCCTTTGGCTGAACGGAGAGTGTGTTCAAAGGAGGAACATTAAAAACTAAGAATTAGAGAAGATAAGCAATTGCTACTCGTGCTGGATTTGGAACAACATGATACTTATTTTTACAGCGTTTTGTTTTTGCATGTGTGTTTTGGCCATTGTGCCGTTTCATTTTAGTTCAGTGTTTGTTTCTGTTTTAAACCTTTTATTTTTCAATAACTCTACACACCAGCTCATTCATTTCATTACTCCAGTCTGTTTCCTGCCTGGTCTGACGTCACCCACCAAGGCAATCTATGACACCATGTCATAAGTAGTCCATCCATTTTACCAGTTTATTTCAGTATTGTTTCATAGCCTATAATCATGTTAAATGATCATATTTATTTCAATAGGTGGCTTATCTGGGGTGTGCAGGTTTGTGTCCTGGATGTGCAGTCGCTGGGGATTCTGGAGGGAGCATTACATAGGCTCTGGTGCTCCAGTAGGTTGGACAGCAGAGACTGTTTCTCATCGCTCTACAGCAAACCCTACCAGCTATTCCCTGGTGAGCTCAGGCAGACACCTGCATGGCTGGCCTTTGATCTCCAGAGGTCAGTAGTTCTCTCATATCCACTCTTGAATTCCTTGGCATAAAAGAGGAAACTGGCTTGGTCGTGAGATCGGAGGACTGAACCTTCAGTTCTCCTGAGCTGTGTGAGGAATTGTTGTGGTGAGGTGAAAAAATAATTGGACATTCTAAATTGGGGAGAAAATCAGAGGTAACATAATTGGCCACTCTAAACAACAAAATAATCGGGGTTGTGCTTGAAAATGTACTCCACACCCAAAACACTTCTGAGGTCAAGTACATTTTTTAAAGTAATCCAAAAGTAGTGCTAATTGGGTACTGTTAAACTAGCAATCGGCATTTCCATGGCTGAATTTAGACTATGAGCCAAACGCCTAAACCCTTTGTGGAAATGTGCCAAAAAACCCCCCAAAAAAACATGTTATATTTGTGTGTATTCATAGCCTTTTCTTATGATCCCATTATATGAAAAATATATATACATAGTAAATTTCACCATAGGACAAATTAAAGTTAAGCATAAAACATCTCTTAATTACACAAATTGGTCCTTTGCTTGACTACTCTGTGAGGTCAACAGGGTGTAATAAAAAGCACGGACAGGGTATGCAGAACATAACACATACTGTATATCCATAAAGTATTATCTTTATTACAGGTTTGAAATAACAATAACATGTAAATTACAGCACTTCCTAATTAACATCTATGACGAAAGGAGATAATGCCTTGTTAATGTAACACACTGAATTGCACTCCTTGTATTCAAACCCAGGACTTGCATCATTTCCAGAATTAACTTAAAAGGATCTGTATTTGGGTATTTGGATGACTTACACTGTAATGTATACATTACACAGTTAAGCACTTATCCTAAGGAGCGTTTGAAGTTTTGGATCATTCAGTTTTATTCATGATTCCATGTTTATGTTAATGTGAAAAATGATCTAGCTGCAACTCTTTCAGTAACAACATTCCTTTTTCAAACATAAACAGAAATGCCGCCAAACATTTTCACCATCTGGCCCACAGTGTGAAATGACAAGTACCATGTCCATTTTCTTTCTTTTTTTTTTTTTTTTTTTTAAAGCATAATCCTGATATTCAGTAACAGTATTAAATTAAACATCTGTCTCATTTATGAACAAACTTCAAATCTTGAAACGGCTGGAGTACGTCAGTTACAGCTGTAATTGTTTGGCATGTTGACAGTGTGTTTGTGTGTGTGTTTGTGTGAATGCTTAGTGTTTGGATATATTTGCATACTGTACTGCACATGTTTCATGCAAAGGAGCCTTTGACAGAGAGCGAATGAATCTGAATCAACAATCTCCCTCTCGACCTGTGAGAGCACTGTACAGCAGGAATTGCGTGCCAGTACTGAATGGTTAGGCAGTTCATTCCGGGGGCAGTCGGAAGCCGGCCATTCAGGAAAGGGACGGCGTCACGGTACCTGGATTCACCGCCCAAGGACGGTAAGCAAAGTTTAATTCATGAATTGGCGGAGACGTGATTGAACTAGCTATCGGGGGGGGGGGGGGGGGGCTGAGGGTACTTTTAGGGTGACGTGACCCCGTAATCTGTTCCTTTGTTGTAGTTGATGGGAGGAAATGGGGACTGTTCGGAACCTGAGTTAAGTGTTTTGTTTTATTTGCAAACGTGTGTTTAGTCTTCGTCTGACTGATTCAGCACGGATCTGGGAGCTTCAGCCTAGGGACAGCGATTCACCCGGACTTCACCGCACCTGCACTTAACCAGCATCACTGTTTCCAGCACCGCACCTGCACTAAGAGCACGCACTGTCCGGAGACGTGTCTGTGTTTGTGTTGTGTCTGTGGTTTTGTAATTTATTATTTTGGGACTGCAACCCCTTGTTTTGGCACTGGCAATACCCATTGCTGGGTAGAGCCAGCTTTATTATTTAAACCCTAGTCAAGGAAAATAAAGAACTTGAACCATGAGCTTTATGTTTGTTCACAGACCCCCACAGTGCAAGTTATATTTGCAACTTTTTACATCTACATAATAGGCTATGGATCAGTACAGTAATAAAGTAAACATAGAATATACTTACCCTTTCAACAACCATCCTGTTTAATAAATTCTTATATTTACAATAATATAACATACACATGGTATATCATGGATGTGGTTACAATTTCCTTTAATGTCTTCTTCATAAGGTTGCCTAAAGCCCGGGACAAACAGGCACAGCATGGCACGCGAGGCATTTTTCTGCCTGTATCGCTGCCATTGTTTTCATATGGTGTTGGACCGATCAGCGCGGAACAATACCGCTAGTCCCATCGGTGGATTAACCAATTACAGCCAAGTGCTGACAACCACTGCTTGCCAGGAAAAATCATGAATGAAACTGTGGTTTATGGGGGGCATTACAGCTATGGCCAAAAGTGTTGCATCACACCCTATAGAATTATTAATGTTACGTTGACATATTGAAATTACATATCGCTTTGTAGTTTTCCAAAAATTGAAAAATGTGGCATTTCGAAATCTAACATGAAATACTGTACTACTATTGTAATTTCCAGTAGACTTTTGAGATACTATTTTGTAGTTTCTAGATTGCTTGATGTTCATATAGGTAAATTACATTTGAGTACATATCCTGTGGTGTGGTACTGACAACTACTGTACCGTGTAGTGCATACCGCTCCTGTGTGTCCGGGTGCAGACTAGCGGTACCGCACCGTGAAAATGCCCAGTGGTGCCGTGCCACACCTGTCTCAAGCTTTAGGGTGACTTCAGTGCCCAATACAGCTAGTCAGTAGACCACCTGGGTCGAAAGTCAGTTGTATTTTCTAAATCATGGGACAACAAAAGTTCTGTTATTTCCTTTATTTGTTACTCAATTCGAAAGGATTGCTGGATGTCATTATTTTGTGCACCCAAATTACTGTAACTGTAGACACAAGCCCCAGCTGAACCATTGCATTGCTGTTGTAGTGCCTCTTCAATGCTGTCATGTGGAAAATGTAGTGCTGACAGGCACTTTCCACACAACAGTACTATTCAGGTTTTTCTTTCACATATTCTAGTACGTTTTCATGTTTTTGGATCTCAAAATATGTTTTTGGTAGTTGTTGGACGCCCTCGTGTCCTAGTCTTGCCAGTATTATTATTATTATTATTATTAATTTATTTCTTAGCAGACACCCTTATCCAGGACGACTTACAGTCGTAAACAAAAATACATTTCAAGAATCGCAGTACAAGTATTAATACAATTAAGAGCAAGATAAAATACAATGACTTTGGTTCTAGCAAGTACAAGTATGACAAAATACGATTCAATAACGGAGCAGATAACAGTGTCAGTGATAGTTGCATCAGGATATAATTAAATACAAAATACTAACTTTACAGTACTCTAAAGTACAGGATCGAACCATACTTTACACACCAATCCGACCGCGGTGACAGGGGACAGTACCTCAGTTTCCTGCAGACACTTCAAATCCAGGCCGGTAATTCGGGGGGTGGTGTCTGGCCTTGTCTACCTGCTTTTCTAAGAGTTTTCCTGATTGACGGGAATACATTATTGCTGGTTTTAAACTCATTGTCAGCAGAGATGTTAAAACTTCTACTGTTAAAATATGTATTTAGTCCAGTTCAGAGTTATAAAACTAGAGACTGAAGAGACCATATTTTTTTCTTTAAGTACATTAACCAGCCCATGCTGTAGTTTGTGTGTTTTTTTCAATCTTTGTTTTTTTGTATTTCATTTAGCTGTTCCTCATCTACTGTTATGTGTCTACTTTTGCTGGTGCACTTATTTTATTTATTTTTTTCAGATGGACTGCTGTCTTCACTCAAAGTTGGTGTTGTACCAGTTATCTGGAGTTTCATCCCTAAATATATTAAAGGAAATAGGTGAAATGCCACTCGTTTTTGGCACGTGGTTTTGTAACTAATAACAAATAAAATTGCAGTTTGTCATGGAATTTAGAATGTAGTGGTGCATAGTGATTTATGCAGTGTGAAGCGGCTCATTAGTATGCAAGCTGTGCTACTCGCTATATATACGCACGATCATGTGATGCTGTTTAACCAATCAGAGGTTGTTATTTTTTCAAGCCGTGTTATTTTTTTTTTTAATAAGCTAATTTTTCTAATACAGCGAGTGCAATATAAACTCTGTTTACTTAACTCGCAAGCACTTGGCGTTCAACTTGTTCTCTGACAATTCAAAACACACACTTTCCACCAGCACTCAGGTTGTTATATCAGCTGCTTCCCTCAAGTCTCTCTCGCTCTCCGAGTACTGCTGCCGTCTTCACGATCTCGGTTGCAAACCCCGGCTTCGCGTCTCCAGTATTGGCTCCCCTTTCGGTCGATGTATGCCGATTTCGTGGTTGTTCTCTCTGTCTCTTCTAAGTCGACCATCGCCACTGCTCTCTGTTTCTCTCTTTTGAGGCTTAACTTATCTATGGTGGCTCTTTTGAGCACACCTGTGAACAATCTGGGACAGGCCAGTAGCGTCTGTTGCTAAGCAATTCTCCTGCGTACGTGACTCCGGGTGAAAACAAAATAGTGACATTCCAAAGAAATCATAATGTGTGCACACAATCAAACAAATACCCTTTTTACAAAGACAGTGAAATAAGAATACATAATACTAGTAAATAATAATACATAATACCAAACAAAACACAACTAATAATCCACACTTAATAAAAATGAAAAAAAATACAAAACATAATTTTAGTCACCCGTGACATAAGTAGGGCTTCTGATTTTCGGTTTTAACCGATAAAACCCGATAAAACACCCCCGATACAAAAAAAATTAAATCAGTGGATAGCCAATAAACACTGGGAAAACATCGCAAAAACTGTGGAAATGGTTACTCATGTTGACTTTACCCTTTTCCCATAAAAAAAAAAAAAACTACTACAAAAATAATAATAAATACATTTCCCTGTGCTGCTGGGCAATGTCCCGCCTTCCTGACTTGTACCGATCATTGATTTGTACTGAATACTTTAAACCCGCCCCAACTACTGAGTGACAGCACATTCCTACATTTCTATTGGAGACTGCGCTTGCCAAATTTAAAACGAGATTACAATCAGGATGGAGGCTTGTTAGTGGGATTTAAAGATGTATTACAGTTAAAATACGGATGATTTAAAACAGAATTGTGGTGAAATGTACAAAAATGCCTACACACAAAAACCCCAGAAGAATGTGCCCGTGACGATAGGGATTTCGTTGTGGAAGACAGCAAAGGAAAGAAGGTACAACTTAAGTGTGCAAGTACTGTCGAGTTACTATACATATTTTAACACACAAGTAACCGAAAACACTATTTTCATACAGTATATCAAAAACGAAAGCCCTGAAAAAACGATTTACTTAAAACTCGAAAATAGCTCAAAATAAGCACCAAAAACATAATTAATAAAACCTGAGAAAAAGAAGCCCTGGGCAGCAGTGTGGAGAAGTGGTTAGGGCTCTGGACTCCTGACCAGAGGGTTGTGGGTTCAATCCCAGGTGGGGGACACTGCTGCTGTACCCTTGAGCAAGGTACTTTACCTAGATTGCTCAGTAAAAACCCAACTGTATAAATGGGTAAATGTATGTAAAAATAATGTGATATAACAATTGTAAGTCGCCCTGGGTAAGGACATCTGCTAAGAAATAAATAATAATAAAAATAATATGTCAGGACGTGCACTGCTTCTTATCAGATGTGTACATTAGGCTCAGTTTGCTTTTTTATTCAATAAGCATGTCGTAGGCAGTCAATCCATTTTACTAGTTTATTTTAGTATTGCTTCACAACCTATAATCATGCCATGCTAACCTGGTATAAAAATGCTGACAATACTGAGTATGTATCTGGCTGGAAATTCAAGAAGAATGTTGTGCACCTCAAAACACCACAGGCTCCACATCATCCATATGCAATATTATGGAAAGTATTTATCCACAACTTCAAACACTCAATCATAAATTCAAAAAAAAGAAAAGTCTAAAAAACTAAACAAACGCAAGTTATGAGCAAAACAAAGACTGCATCCCAAAAAACGCATTATTGTTTAAACATAGTTGTACAATTTCTTCATGCTGGTTCTTATTGACCTGGTGCTGGTTTTGGAATACAAGGCTTCAGCATGGGGCTTGACCATGAACTTTGCAGTGACTTTGCCAGTGACCTTGTGAGAATGAAAATGAATAATAAAAGACACCAGAGGCAGGAACTGGCATCAACATGAAAGAGGGGACTGCACAGTGAAGACTAGGCCTTGGAGATAAACAGGGGGGATTCAGTTCTCAAATTAATCGAAGAGTTATGATTTTCAGAATAAATCCAAACAAAAGTAACAGATGTTTGCGCTACTGTTACAGGCTTGGCTGTGCCAGTATAAAAATGAATTGCAGAAATGTTTGATGAACAAATCTGGATTTTTTCGGGCCTCTTGCACAAGGCAAGCATCAATGTGTGGATTGGCCTCCTCTCGTTCTATTGCAGCAAAATAAATTATGGATGCATGAAATCCGATGTATTGTTACTTATAGTCCACTTTCTTTACAATGTCCACATTTTTTTTCTGAATTAAGAATGTCCATGTATGTTCCCTCACTGCTGTAACTCTCAACAACAGTGTAGGAGGTTTGTAGGTCAGTGGGCATTCTCCATTCTTGCCGCCAAGCCAATTGTCTGTTTACACCTAGGAACCTGCTGTCCATTTCATTTGATATCAATTAAATAAGTAAAGAACTCGTTGGAACAAAGTCTTGCAATGGTAATAGACTCAAAGTGTTTATGTTTTTGTTGTTTTAATTACGAATCCCCATCAGATCTTGTAATATTTACTGCTTAGCTTTTTAAACATTTCTTTGCATTTTAGAAATCACTTTGTTACAGAGTAGAGTGAGAAATATCAGACATGTACATTCTAGTGATACTAATATCAATGTACATAATAACACAGTCGAGAGCATAATATATGTCAGTCATACAACGTTATTGTCTTTTATATTTAGGGTTACCATGTTTTCAAAGCTCAAAACCGGGACACATTATTAAATAACTGATAAGACTAATTAAACCATTTAAATATAGGCTGTTTTAATGGTTATTTAAATAGCCACCCTCTCAGTATTATCTTTTTTTTTTTTTTTTAACCTAATTTCAGTACATTCCCAGGTGTATAATTTGTGGCTAATTAGTTAATTGGTACTGCATTGGTACTTATTTTTTTGAGTTTATTATTAATATTATTAATAAATTAAATAATGAATTCTGTAGATTGTCATTAAAAAAATACATTGACGTTTTTGCATTTTTCTTTTTTTACTCGCTGCATCAGGATGGCTATATTTATTGACATTGTTGATCTGGTTTAACCTGTTGGATACGGATGCTTACAAACTCTCACTGCGCTGCCTCTGCATAGTCCCTGGGCTAAATCCTGCCAGAACTGAACAGCTACAAAATTACCGTGTTACACAATTGTAGATTCACATTAAATATAAACTAAATGAAAACACATGGCGCACTGAGGAATAAGCACGTATGTCTGTGTTAATCGCTTTATAATATAAAAAGCATGTTCTTGATTACCCTAGTACCTTTTTTATTTTGTTTTTGTTGCAGGTGAAATAAATTAAGTTATACAGAAAGCAGTTGTTTACGTTATTTTGGAGTGTCTGAAAACCGGGACTTTATTAAGATTTTGAGACAAATGTCAGGGCACTGGGACCTTTGATGGAAAACCTGGACTGTCTCGGCTAAACCGGGACGTCTGGTCACCCGATTTATATTTCTTGTTTATCAGTGCATATACCAGTGTAGCGCAACGAAACTTGGCAGTATAAGCCTCAAACGATAGACAACAATATTTGAGTTGGGACTTAATGAAAGCCTAGTCCCCACATTCACACATTCTTCTGGGTTTTTTGTGTGTAGGCATTATTGTACATTTCGCCACAATTCTATTTTAAATCCTCTGTATCTTAACTGTAATACATCTTTAAATCCCACTAACAAGGCTCCATCCTGGTTGTAATCTCGTTTTAAATCTGGCAAGCAGAGACTCCAATAGGGTCACGCAGCAAAAGTAAATCAGCCAAAAGAACCATTTCACTTTTAATTTGTAGTTCCCAACACTCTTAGGTGAAATGCAGAAAAACAGTTAATACCTGTAAGAGAATACAGTAAGAGAAATAAGTCGCCAAAGTAAGGTAAAATGTCCTCCTCCTTTTTTTCCTGTTCTTTTGCAGATTTTTGCAGACCTCAGGCACTTTTATCCACGCATATGTATATTACAGGACATCCAAGTTTAATGACAATTAACTTTTTCCATGCAGAAGCCTCTATGCCTGAAATTAAAATAGAATATTAGACTTTACTAAGTTTATTTCCATAGAAAGTAAGAGTACCTAAACAGAAATGTTCATAATCTGATTTAAAATGATCATCTGTTTGTTTATTTTAGATATGTATAACTATTAATACAATGTAATTTGTAAAACAAAATGAACAATTATGACTAAGAAATAGATTCCATGGCATTAATGCAAACACATTAATTATATGAATTTATTCCTGCTTTTTTCTTAAAATTAAACTGAAATGATGAATTGCTTTATAACAGCATTTAATAGCATGGGCAGGTGCCATCTTTCTCTTTATTCTTTATTGCCATGTCATATATTCTATATCCTCATGAGACACTAGTTATTTGCTCATGAAGCATACAGTATCCGCTTCTTGTAAACTGTTATCAAAAAATAAATAAAAAAGCGAACCTTTTTATCATTTCTGATTTTCTTCCAGGAATATTGTAGCAAGGACATACCAGCTTTACTCATAGAGTGCTATTGTAGCAAACAGGTTTCAATAAGAAAGGCTGTCTGTGTCCTTGCATCTAAAACATTAGGTTATTTACCATAACCCTGGTTCCCTGAAAGAGAAGATGACCACCTCCTATTGGCAGGTATTCACTGAGCTCTTTATATCAGAACTGCTGATAGGCTCCTTCCTGGGGTGACGTCCTCGATCCCGCCTACCGAGGGATTAAATAGTCAGCCCACGGAAACGATGTTCTCTTTTTGCATCGAACCTGTGAGGGCGACTGATGCGACCTCGCTGGTTGGTGGTCATCTTCTCTTTCAGGGAATCAGGGTTACGGTAAGTAACCTAACGTTCCCTTTCAATTCGAAGACGACCACCAAAACATTACTTATGGAAAAGTATACTAGAGCCGTCGCAAGGGAGAAGGAACGGCAGCATATGAGGGACGCATCAGAACCGCATAACCCAAGGTTAGAGGTGCGAGTGTGCAACCTCAAGGATCCTCGTGCCTAATGAAGGCAAGGAAGGATCTATCACGTTAAGGCAATAGAACCTGGAGAAAGTATGCGACATAGCCCAGCCAGGATTCACACAGGCCTTAGCCTTCACACAGGATTCACACAGGCCTTAGCCTTCACACAAGCTACACACATGATTCACACAGGATTCACACAAGCTTCACACAAGCTTCACACATGATTCACACAGGATTCACAGGACTTAGGCTACACACAGGCTTCACACAGGATACACACAGGATTCACACAGGATTCACACAGACCTTAGCCTTCACACAGGATTCACACAGGATTCACACAAGCTATACACAGGATCCACACAGGATATACACAGGCCTTAGCCTTCACACAGGATTCACACAGGATTCACACAGGCCTTAGCCTTCACACAGGATTCACACAGGCTCACACAGGCCTTAGCCTTCACACAGGCCTTAGACTTCACACAGACCCCATTCAAACATTTTAGCCCTGCTTTTATACACATGCCTGCCACACACACACACACACACACACACCTATATATATACACATATAGATAGATAGATAGATATTAGTTTTCTACTAGGAAACATTTTCCTAATATGCTGGAAAGAAATAAAATATACACATGGCTTCCAAAACTATGGGGGCGCCTCAGCTTTTCATATTTAGATGTTTATGTCAAAGTAAAAGAGAAACAATTTTAGTCAGACGGATGTATCAGAGATTTGTGTGGATTCGGTTAAACTTATATTGCCAAAACAAACATAACACTTTACCCCACTGTCTACTATACAATGGTATATAGGTTTCTTACAAAAGTACTAATAAAACCCCATTTAAAAAATCTGATAAAAAATATGTAAGGCTCTTGTATTCCTGGGTTGTTTCCATCTGTGAAGTAAATCTGGCTGGCATTTTATGTTTTACAGCATTCTATGAGAATGTATTGCTTCAGGAAATAACTATATCCAGTGCATGCTACAAGAATTTCCAAATGGTAACTTGAAAATATAGCAGTAGATCCATTTATGTTTTTTGCCAAGAAATAAAAATGAAGTTACGCTAGTAGAATTGTGCACTTGAAAATGCTTATTAGGGTAATATTTACATACATCTAACAGTAATGATGTATGTTGTAATGCTTTATTATTAATATTATTTATTTTATTTTTACCTCCTCTGTGGTCTGCTGAGCCTTGGCACTAAAGCCAGACACACTACAGGTTCACTAAAGGGGAATTTCCCCCCTAGTGCGGTTTGTAGTCATGTTTTCTATGCACACATACAATGTGCCTATTCGGCCAGTAGGGGTCATTCATTACAATGTCTTGCCCACGCTTCTTTTTTTGCCTCATAACATTAACCAAATGTATTACCATACACCACTAATGAATATAGTGGCCATATTAATGATTGTGTGTAACCTATACCTTCTATGTAAACGTAGCTAAACTCAAATAGACTACAGTTCAATTTTAAATCAAACTGGAACTCCCAAAACCTCTGTTGTACAATGGCCATCTCCCCATAAGGTTAATTCAGATCTCATTAGATTTTTTGCAGGGATCGTTTTACAGGTTTACATTGTGTGTGTGTGACTGTGTGTGCATGCACGTGTGTGTGTGTGTGTGTGTGTGTGTGTGTGCGTGTGTGCCTAAATCGTAACGAAAGATATAGGCTTGATACAAATAGCTTCAGTTAAAAAGTGAACATGCCAACATAAACATCTGAGCAGATGTTTCCAAAGTGTAGCGAGATTTTCACTGAACACATCCGCACCTGTGTAAACAACTACTTTATTTCTGAGAAATACCCCTGCAGCTGCAAAAGCTGACAAGCAGGCACCATGGTAGAAAGCAACTGATTTATTTAAACCGTTTGAAACACAGTAATAGTTAGAGTTGTACCATTCCATATATTACCCTTTATACTGCAAGCACTAACAAAAAGGTTTTCAAAAGCACATAAGCATGGATGTATGACTGGAGGACTCTTGCTTTACATCATGTTAAAGCATGGGAATATACTGATAAACAAAACAACACACTAATTATAAACCAGTAGTTTTATTTAAGGATAAGCATGGACTGGGTTGAAACCAGACTAGTTTTCGAGGGCCAATGCTGTTTTAATTAAGTAGCAAGCTAATTTATTTAATTAAATTAAAGCATGCAAGTGTCTCAGCTTCTTCACTTTTCATCATTCTTTTCCCATATCTTTTGGGGGTAGGTGGCAGGGTGCCACTGAGGCTGGTATCTTCATCGTATTATTATTTTTATCCATTCATGGTTTAGCGGCCTTGTCTTTTGGGGGGAGGTGGCCCTTCGTGCCACTTCCTAGTCGGCCAGCGTGCGGGTAGCTGTCAAGTATCCATGAGCAAGGTCTCCAGTCAAATTTATCATCCATCATTAATTTGTCTGTCAATTACAATCAATAAATCATTCACATTGCAGATTCTCCATTCTGAATCGAAAACTTGGTTGCGTTTCTGGAAAGGAGAATACACCCCTAAACAACACGTCATCGCCAAACACCATAAAAACTCCATGTGGCTTTCACTCCTGTCACTTCCTTTGTTTTGGCCTCCTCCTCCCCTACCACCACCTTGCAGCATGCCTTGTCCTGGGGGAGGTAGCCCTACGTGCCACTTCCTCTCTGCGTCACTAGAATGCATGATATCGTCTGTGTATTCGTCTAGTCGGCCAGTGTGCAGGCAGCTGTCGAGGTCTCCGGCCAAAATTATCATCCATCGTTAATTTGTCTGTCAATTGCAATCAATAAATCATTCACATTGCGGATTCTCCATTCTGAAATAAAAAGTAGACATGCTGTAGCTAGAACTAATTTCTAGTTAATTTTTTACTTGGCTGGAAGACCAGGGTACATTTACTTTCCATATTACCATAATACCTTGAGTATAGAATTTTAAAAGCAACTTAAAGTGACTGGACATTATGCAGATCTCCCTCCATGTTACTTGCCTGCTGAGTAACACAGGGAGATTGTAATACCAGCCATAACATAACGTCACAAGGCAAAAAAAAAAAAAAAACACTTTCTGGTTTCCTGAGTAGCATTACAAACTGTGGTACTGATTGTGCATATGTTTATGAGTGTGCAACTTTATTTCAATGGACCACTTTTAAGGGTCTAAAATGTAATCATAAACTGAATCGACAGGAAAAATTGAATTCCCAGACAACCAACATTTATCAGCACATGCTGTACCAGGTACCGCATTTCATATTCTTCAATTCATCTCCAGTACAATCAGTGCTGACGCAGAAACGACAGAAACAAGAACCTCTGTGTGAGACTGATAGAAGGGAGAAATTCACCACTGACTTCAGACATGCAGCTAAATCATGATAAGAATAATAGGCTGAAGCAGACCTAATATGTATTCCGTTTCTATTCCTTGTATCTCTTTCAACACTGAGATGAAACCTAAATGTTCAGCTCAGGAGCCAAATCTCCAAAAATAGAACTTCCACGATTTAAATTCTGCACAAAAACTCCACAAATAGCCTTTGTCTACCTTAACACAGACATTTATTTGGAGGGGTGCCAAAGTGTGGTTTGAATCACCAAGTTGCAGATCTTGACTGAGGACCACAGGGTGCGTTGCATTGGTCTATAGACGAAAGTTGTATGGAATTAATTCGTCTCATTGCCCTTCAGGCACCCACCTAACCGCCACCCACCCCCCTACTTTCATTTTTAATATACAGAACATGTTTTTCTGTGGCACTTGGAATTATACTGAAACTTTGTTACCGTACCTCTGGTAAATACATCGGTTGTCAGGCAATCTTGTAACAGACTGCAATATATTACAGCTTTACTATACAGCGCCTCTGCCTCAAAATGCAATTCACAGTATTTTATCACTGGTCCCCCTTCTCTTCTGTCTAAGACATTTTGGCTCTGATATGTATTTTATACTTCAGTTTGGAATATACAGATTGAAGTAACATTTGCTGTTGCTTCCTGGTAACAAATCACTTCCTGCGCTGTAGATCCTTTTCACTCCAATAGTCTGCAATTGGGCCATGTGACAACATTTTTTTTTTTTTTTTAAATAAGCGGAGAATCAAAAGAACTTCAAACCAAATGAGGTAGTGACAGTCTGCTAATGCTACTGAGAAAATGTTTTTAAAACTTTGGATAGCACTTTTTTATTTAATAGATTTTTACTAATAAATAATAATAATAATAATTAATAAAAAACTTTATATCAACACGCTGTCTTCTTTTGTATAAACACAATTGCTGCCAAAGACAAGATCATATAATATTGTTAACTTAAACTCCTTTGCACACAATTATGAGAAAACAATGAGCTGGACACATGCGGATAGAGAACTGAAAACTTCCAGCTGACTGAAGAATAGCAGTTTAGAGGGAGAACCTCAAAGGACACAGCAGGGAGAGCAAATGTTCAAGCAACAGACAACAAGCAAGGATGCTACAGAATTCACAACAGTGCCAGCCAAGCCTACAGTAAGCAAGTTTGGTCATGCTTTAATTTAAGGGCCACTTTTAAAGTTTATTAACTTTTAACAAGTACAACCATAAACAAATGCCAGTTTCATATATTAGGGTCATATGTATTATTATTTTATTATTTATTGTGTTCTATAGCACTTTTTATACAAAATTATCGCAAAGCACTGTACAGTACATAGCAGAAAAATAGTATTAACTAGATTGTTTTAGTTAGTTAATACATATTAACCTATTTATAAACGAACGAAAAACAAACAATATCACTACATTAAAAATCGTTTAAAGAGCCCTATTTCAAATGTATTTTCGACTTTGGAGTTCATAATCCAAAAGTAGGTATCTGAAATTTCCTCAGACTTTTTTTTTCTAAATAGATTACTATATATTAATTAATAATTAACAAAGAAAAAGCAGTTTGCTTTTAAGAATTATTGACTGACACAGTGATCTGCAAGGGAATTTATCTACAGGTAATGACAGTTGTGGAAAATATTATAAATGAATGCTAAACATGTTTTTGTATATAAGGACATTTTTAAATAAGTGTTTATGTTGTATTTTTGACTGCAATGCTAGGGCTGTCAGAAATTGATGTTGCTGTTTCAAGCAAGTTTCTAAATTGTAAAGCTTTTAGAATGCATTGGATTATGACCCCTCTACCCAATTGGCTGAGACAGTCCCTGAGATTTATAACAGAAACTAAAAAAGTGCCTTAAAGCAAAGTGTGATGGTATTTTAGTATTTTTAGTAGTTGTTTCGGGCAAAACTGTAGCTTGACATACTGCGACTCCTTTATAGTTCTGAGATAGAAAAGTTTACTTTTTTATTTTTACAGTAATCCGTCACGTATCCGCCCGTCACATAACCGCTATGATCAATCTCTTCAGCAACGTTAGTTTATTATTGAACAGAGAACATTAGTTCAGAGACTGTAGATCCTACCAAAGTTTTCGTACACTGTGCTGCCATTGCTGGTAGTCTCACGTGAGCTGTTCAGTGTGTTGATATGTAAATAAATCCTGTTTGCTTGCTGGGTGTATCAACTTCAACCTCTGTCTCGATCTCCTGCCTGTCACTCAGCAGCGAATGCATACATCCACACGGCAGACGGCTACTCTGTCACAAGCATTAATACCCTGTATCTTTCTAAACAAGGGATTTAGGGGAGCTCCCTAATAAAAGCTGAATCTCAAAACAACAATTGTGTGAATATAGTACCAGTAATTGTTACAGCTGTGTATAATGGTATTTAAAACAGGATTAATTTATCTGCCGTTTTACATATCCGCTGTGGCAGTGTGCCCTGCCCCTGTGCGTATTTTGTGTGTTATGTTGCGTGTGGTGTGTTAATGTTGGTGTATATGTATTGGTGCACGGGATATAATGGGGCTATGTAGCACGAGTGATTTAAATTATATAGTTGTATTTAGGCATGAGGATTACACAATCACTTCACGTGCAGATAAAATGTGTATTAATATGTGAGCACTCACTCACGGTTGAGTGTTCTGGGGTGGAGAACGGGAGAGAGAAGGATAAAAAAAACCTGTTATTTTGCTCTGTGAGCATTGTTTTTTGTCAAACCTTTTTATTTATTTTTGTTGCAGTAAACCGGCACAACAGCGCAATTCACATTTCACCTAGCAGTACTGTGTGTTCTTCCAGGTCTGACGTCTCCACCACCACCAGCCAGCCTGTCCACATCACCCTTACTCTGGTCCCACCGCAGTCGGAGATGCAACAGATTACTGTATTTTTTATTTTATTTAGTGTGTCCAATTATAATCCCCCCCCCCCCCCCCGATCAAGCCAGCTTCCGTTTTCACTTAGGAACTTGTGAGCAAATGTCAGCGAGCTACCGACCTCTGGAGGACAAAGGCCAGCCCTACAGGTGTCCACTCTGAGCTCACTGGATGACTGGCCAGCAGGGTTTGCTGTAGAGCCGTAAGAAACAGTCCCTGCTGGTTTTACTTCCCTAACCCATGGGAGCACCAAAGCCAATGTGACGCTCCCTTCGGAGTCCTCAGCGAAGACCGGCCTACTTCGCACAGCCACAATGCGAACCTGCACTGTATGACTCACCCTGCACACCACGTGGCTGTGCTTCTACCAGGTAAGCCACTTGGGGACCCCTAGAAAAGTTTACTTTTGAGGTGCAACAACACATAATAATAATAAAAAATATTATTATTATTTTTAAATGGCATCAAGAAAAAGCACAAAATACGGGAAAACATTCTAGAGAATTTCTAAGAAGAGCAAAAGAAAAAAGTCTCTCAATAAAGCTTTCCCTGGGTTAGCTAATGCAAACACCCCTGGTTGCAAAATTAATCAACCCCCACAATTACAGCAAATTGTCAAAAAATGTGTTGACACATCTTCATCTGTATGTCTCATCGGAGGTGTCCATATCATTTAGCTACAAAGCCCTGGAGGATTAATTCTGTTCACAATCTTATAATACTTCAATTAAGGGACAGCAAGCTGCCAGAGAGACTGCAGAGCATTTTACTTCTTGATGAGTCCTTAAGTTGTGCTGCAGGCCTATCATTAGTAGAATTTTTTTTTTCACAGCAGGTCGCAGAGTTTCTTACCATTTAAAATAAATGAAAAATAAAAAAAAGTTGTTTCCTGAACTGCTTTGTCTTTTTCTATTTGGGTTTTCTTTCTTTCTTTCTTTCTTTCTTTCTTTTATGCATCCTTTATTTCTTTCAAACTTATCTTTTCAACATGGTATCTGCTATAATCAATCGTGGTAAAGGTACCAGCAATAAGATTAGGTAGCATAGTGTTATGATTATTCTTATGATTATAATAAAGCTCATGATAAGCCAGCAATAACTCAGATTTCGATGGTGTTTTGTGCCATGTAGTGAGTCTTATGTCACGTTTCCATCTGGAATGTCTAAAGATATTTACAAGTTACATGAAGGTCAATGGTTGACAATAATGTATGTATCTTTTTCTGTTAGGATAATTTCTATTCATAAATTTCACCTCCTACCTCCAATATTTACCTGATAGTAAAATGAACTGACAGCCCTTCATTCACTTTTTTATTCTGCAGTTTTCATGGGGCGCCTTATGGAGTTCCAGTTTAAACCATGTTGATCTGGGTATATGCTGCAAATGGAAACAAACAGGGCATTTTCAAAGCCCTTTCAATTTGGTGACAGTGATAGATGGAAATACTGTATTTGTTAATTACTGGTTAAATAAAGCATGTGTATGAGTGGAATTGGTCATTTATATACCATTTTGTGCATTTCAGCTAAAATGTATGACGTTGTGCCACATAATACTATGTGAAAGTTAAGTAAAAGAGAGCTACAGCGTTTAAGTATCATATCATATAAACTGTAGCATCTTCAAAGGATGCGTTAAAGATTATTGGTGCAATAACATTCAAGGAATGTTGGGCTACATTGATATTCTTGGAAACATTAGCATGAGCTGAATGAAAGCAGAAAAAAAAAGTTTATTACGATGTGGGAAAATTCTGCAACTGCTCTGGTTAGTTATGCTACTGCCTACATCACACATTCTTTTCTTTGAAATTAAACTGGACCTTTTATGTGAACAGCGTTCAATGAAATAACACTTTCATCAACCTAACAGAGTTATGTGCTTGTGGTAGCTTGTAAAATTGCAGGAGCAGGCAATAAAATGAACTCCTCACCTCAACAGATTGTAATGATAATGTAGTTTTCACAACAAGCACATTATGCAGTTTATCTTGTTAACATTTCCCGTTGTATCATGGAGTTCACTTTAAGCCACATCAGTCAACATTATCTATTTAAAAGCATAAGAAAGTCAAGTAGACAAACATTTTGGATAATGTGACATCTGTATACCTGACTTGTATTGTGTTATTTAAATGTTATCATGTATGTTAATGCTTTACGACTTTAGAACCCAACGGTACACAGCCTTCCTTCAGGCCTTTTTGGGATACAAGGTATACACATAGAAAATAAGCATGGCAGACTGGGAGATTAGCAAGTCTATTTGAGTGCCAAGTAGCAATAATAACTTTTACAAATGGACACAAACATAAAATAAAATACCCTGTGAAGGTTATTAAGCAGAAAAATCGGGAAGATTTTCTTAAGACAGTGCACAAATGTCTTTAGTTTTTGTTAGAATGTAGTCATCGATAAATGACTTCTGTACTGTACTTCTATGCATTTATAATAGATGACGATTTGTAATCCTGCATAACACAACTGCACACTTTCTGGAATACATTTACTCTCCAGTATCTATGCTCCAATTCATGTTTTTCTAAGCCACCTGCCTGTCTCTTAATTACAGGTATAACGAAAAGAAAAAGACAAAACTCTCCTTATTAAATAGAGATGAATGCAGTATGCATGAGTCTAGAGTAAGAACACAAATATTAAACAAACTACTAAGTAAAATAAAAAAGAATATACTACAGTACATTACACTTTTTGTAATCTACATTTGCCTAGTGACAGCAGTGTTAAAGTTTTTGAAGACACGTTCCATTATACAGTTTCCATAAATCTTAATATAAGCTCCCATGGTGGTATATTCACTATAGGGAAATATATATCATTTTCTTAAGCAAAATTACAGAAAACTCAAGCGCAGAAGCTACATTGCTGTTAAGGGGTCTCTGTTGCTCCTGAATTGCTAACCCTTTCTACTTCTCACTTTTAATGAATTTGCCAGCACTACCCAATGTGTGCCAGCACCCATTGCAAACTCTGTTCATAATGACAATAAGGGAGATGACATTACGCAATGCAAGCACTTTGGAGATTGTGTTGGAATTTTTTTTACAGAATTTGATTGGATGAGTTTGACTAATGCACTCCTGGTAATCATTTGAAGGCTGGAAAGAAGGCAAAAACAGTACATGAATGTAACTAGAGCTAATATAGTTAAATAGGTTCTGTATCTGCCCTTGAAAATGGGAATGAATTTCTTGACAATGCAATTTTTCACACAGCAATTAGAATCCATAGGGAAATAAATTGCTTTTTTAAATGTTATCAGCTTGTTTCAATAAACTGTTAATATGACCTTAATGTTTAGGTAACACTTGCATATAATTTAATTTCAGCCTCTGAATATACTGGCACTAATGGTAGCCCCATTAATTCCAACCATTGCCAGGGCTATGTTCCAAGCATTCTCTCAGGTTAGTGAACCCAGCGCTAATAAAGAGTGTCAAATTGTAATAATTGTAATATTTTTTGGACAAGAGTAATACAATGCTTGTTTGTTTGTTTTAAAATTTCACGAGAATATCTTATTTCTATCCATTAAAGAGTAGCTTCAGATGTTTTTTTTTGTTTTAATTTGTTTTACATTTCCCTTCCTTAGAGATCACGGTTGTTCTGGGTTATATTGTTCCAATGTTCAGTTCTCTGCATCTGTCAATATGTATTTTTAGTAGTACTACTAGTACCATGTTACATTATAATACAGCATAACATAAAAACTCAGATACAATGTTATCTTTTGTTATCAAACACAGGATTGCCACTGATAGTGATTTGAATGTGGAGATTTCATAGATTCTTTCTCATCATTGCCTTGCTTGCAGGCCCCTGGCTTACCCCAGTGAAATGTTGCATGTTACCCACTCTCATGACTTTAAAGAAATATATTACAAAAATGCTCTCTCTTTATCACATGACATTTGCCATGGCTTTTGATAACATGTTAAACTAAAGCTTTTAAAACCTTGTTCTCAAACAAAAATACCCACTGTATCAAATATGAATGCTTAAATTATTACTGAACAGGCTGTGGGGTTTAAAACACAATGCAATACTTTCCCTAGCTTTCTGCTGAATTAACAACATTGTTCAATCAGAAACATTTAGTTGATTCCCAGCTCCTCACAAAGTTCAGCATTTTGATTGGTTCATCTGTCCTACATGCTCTCTCTAGCACAGGTTCAGAGGGAATGAACAGGTTTATAAACATGCATGACAAGTGCCATATTATAGTAATAAATAGGATGGGATAAGAACCAGTAATAAAACCTTAAGTGGGAACTTTACTCTTAGATGGATAGCAGATTTAACTGCCTAGATTATAAAGTGTTCTGTACCACAATGTCATGTATATTTTGAGACAAACATAAATATAAATATGGTTGGAGGATCTGTACATTTTGCATCTTTGCTCTAACTGGCCGGGGGTCTGTAAAATGGATGTTGTGATGCATATTAATACAACTGTGCCTGCCCCTCTGAACCTGTGTGAGCAGGTAGGACAGATGAACCAATCAAAATGCTGAATATTGGGAGAGGAGTCGGGAACTGTGAAATGTTTGTGGTTGAACACGTTCGACTGAAATCGTCAATGTTGTGAATTCAGAAAACATTTTGACTGGAAGACTGGTTTATAACCAGTGTTAAACCAAAATAACTAGTAAAAACTGATTTACGACCAGGGATATGCAAATAAAAATATAAAAACAATCACGATTCTGTTGAAAAAGATATTGCAGGCATACCAACAACAAAGCAGAAAGCTTAGGAAGCACTGCGTTTTAAACCATACAGCCTATTCAGTAACACTTTAATCGATGAATTCATTGGAATAGAATATGAAATAATGTTAAAGATAATATATGATTCCATAGAAATGTCCACATCTTATTGTAAACCATTATCAATATAATGCAAATATATTAAAAAGGGAACTCTATATGTTTAAAATGTGCATTTCCGTTGTTATACACCTCTGGTTCCAAAGGATTAGTCTTCATTTCTCCCAAGAAATGCAAGTTTAATTCTGCCAAGAGTAGTAGCCTATTTATAATATTCTCCTACATCTCAAGGCCATTCTTTTTGGTGAGATATTGTAGAAAAACTGTCAACATGGCTCAAAACAACACAGTCACTATTGTTTGAAACTGGACTTGGTTTGGGTAGGAATATCTGAGTTATTTAAACAAATGATTAGCTTCACTCTGTATAATTTTCTGTTTCAGTTATCACATGCAGGTTACTTTTTACAACTCAGAAGTTTAGCGCACCACTGTAGTCTTCTCAGTATCAATTCTGAACTCTAAGTACATCAGGTAAACCAGATTCTAACTGTTAACCCACCCCCCTAGAACTGTCTGTCTCGAATAGATGCAGGAAATGTCCATCTACTAGGGACAGAGCGTTGCAGGGAGACAGGCTAAAGGGTACACTCTGATGTATGCATCTACTTAGATCTTGCACATCTCTAGTGAGGCCACACAGTCCTTTAAACTTTTAAGAGTTTAAGAATACATAGCTGACACACCCATGTTTCCTTGTTCTTTAAATGGCTGTGCGTTTCTTTAGACACTATTAGGACTCATGTCAAACACCAGAATGAAATTGCACTGAAAATATACATGTCATAGTTTCATATTCATTTGAGCCAATTCCATTACCTCAAATTCACCAATAAGAAAGAATCATATTGTACTTTTTTTTTTTTGGCAGTACTGTGCTTTTTGTGTTTATTTTGTACACTGCTTATGCATATCTTTCTTTAATTCTCCTCTATTACCACTACAGGGCTTTCTGTATTCTATAGTTTTTATAGGCACTAGACTAAGCAATAAGCCATGGACAAATGTCACAGATAACTACATCAAATACTGTGTTAAAGTGTTCAATATATGTGTTCTCAGTGAGTAAATGATGAATTATATGGGTATATTATAACCAGATTACTATTAGTTACTGCTGTGCACCATGTAAATTCAGCAGAGAAAATCATTTTAAACTTCAATAGGTTACAATCAGTGGCAAGCAACTCTATAATCCACATGTTGCCCTAGGCAGTGATGAAGCAGGATACAATTACAGAAACTAAATTCAACACAGTAAACAAAAGAAATGTAATTTATTCCATCTTTACAGATGCCCTATCACTTCCCACTGGGCTGCTCCAGGCTGCAAAACAAACCCTTTGAATGAGCTTTTATTGCTGCAGTGAGCATGTAAATTAAGCATGCTTATAACATCAAAATTCTTAGGTTGGTATCTTTGTTGGAAATGCAAATACATAACGTTGCCTTTGCTGCTACACTACAGTATTAATATTCTGAATTCAAAATATAAGATCCACTTACTAGGGGTGTAATGGTACACTGATGTCACGATACGATGCATATTGCAATATGCAGGTCCCATACAATATATAATATGATACATGTGATGGTCCTGATGAGCTGCTTTTATGGTGCATAATAAGATCAT
This sequence comes from Acipenser ruthenus, assembly GCF_902713425.1. NCBI lineage: Eukaryota > Metazoa > Chordata > Actinopteri > Acipenseriformes > Acipenseridae > Acipenser > Acipenser ruthenus. Next base: position 14,814,740 of record NC_081191.1, on the reverse strand, counting down.
TAAAAGACAATGATAGGGAAAGTGTGTATTCACACCAATTATAAAATGCATGTATTCTTCATTCAAAAACCACTTTGTGAAATGCAATGAGCTATGGTGTGGTTTTTGTTTTGTGTCATGATACAAACAGTAGCTGTATTACCATATGATATATCATGTAAAGAAAGTACCATGATTCATTAAGACACAATGAAACGTTACACCCCTACCACATACAGAGACTGAGCTTCATCTACTCACGCAGAAACATTCAGTGCCTGTGTTTCACATCATTAAAGGTATAATGTTGTAGTCCCCTGTGAATGCCTGTTCAAGCCAAGACCCTAAAAGTGGCATAGCCATCTTGTGTGCAGGTATGTGTGCTCTGAAATAAAAAGTAAGTACCCCACAGACAACACTCACCTTCCTAAGCCTCTTTTTTATTTTCATTACAATATGTACGAATGTTACATTTTTATCTAGATCTTGATTTTTTTAAAAATCTAAAACTAGGTTTTACTTCTGTTTAAATTGACTTTTTTAGACAGCAGACCTAAATCTATATGAATCTATCTTAGCTACATAGTAATTGAAAGTATATGGCATTACCATGTCAATAAATCAGTACTGGCTTCATGCCCAATGATGTACCTTGGTGCAACCACACTCGTGGCTCTAAACCTTTCTGATACAATATTATTTCCACTTCAAAACTCAGTGGTGAGGATTTCTCAGCTTATGGTAATATATTTGTTGGGGCCAGTAAGCATACTGTTTGCTTGTTCATCAATGAGTCTTTACATTTCATGCCTGTCAAGTTCTTTTAATCTGACCGTGAGACTCACAGTTCTTCATTTGAACTCACAGTCGGGAATGCAAATCTCAAGTGTTTTTCGTAATGTCCCAAAGTGACCTGCCTGCCTGATCTGGTCACTGCGGTCACAGCTAAATGTAATCAGATCTTGGCTTCCATCCCATGGCTCTGAAAATGTAAATTCCACATGGTGATGATGACAGGGCTGTGATCATTGCACCCGCTGGCTCGTGGGGCTGCTTGTGAGATGCATAACGGACAAATATTTGCACGGCTACAGAATTCCATTGGCTCACCGGGCTGTCATTCGAATAATTGATGTGTGCTGTTGGGCTATAATTCTCACTCAGGGCCCTATTTGAATGGTTGTACCCAGCACTTTATGATCACACTGTCTGCACTAATTATTTGACAGGTGCTTGTGTGGAGAGATCAGTCAGGGAAAAAGAGATTTATCAGTATATTGTGATAAAAAAAAAAAACTGTGTCACCAGGCATTATTCACAAGAAACAATAAAGTGCTGTGCCTTCTATAGTAATGTTAAACCTTAAACACTGAAATTCACCAGATAACGGGACACATTCAAGTGATCTAATCAGTGGCGGATCGCAATACCCTTGTTGTTGAATTATTTAAGACAAATAAGCTAGGTAAATGTAACTGGGAATGATGACACAAGGGGGATTTCTGAGCACTAGTACTCTGTTATATATATACACACACACACACACATATATACACCACCCACTCCAATATAAATCCGATATATATCGAGGGCTGCGATATAGCAAGAGACCCATAGAAAAACAAACAGGCTAACAAATACTGTACTATCACTCCCTCGTTTTATCGAGGGCATCAGGGTCCAATATAAATCCTCTATGTTATAACGACGGCAGCGATACATCGAGAAACACATAGCAAAAAAAAAAAAAACAGATAACTGTAACTGTAATAAGCATTTAAATGCACTTTCTTGTTTACAGATATAGAAAACAGGCAAGCACTGTATACTCCATGGCAAACTGTAAAAGTAATACATTACATACTGCACCAGTATTAGTGAACAAAATTACATGAGCAAATCAAAAGTAAAACAAAAAAAGCATTATAATTTAAAAAAAAAAAATCAGTGACTTCATTTTGTTACAGTAGTCAGTCAGTGCCACTGGGGAAAGTAATCAGTTCCTTTTTTTCTGCTTGTTTTTCATGTTCATGTGGATGTCCTGACAAATGCCCATCATGTTACGGATCTGCATCAGTTGAATTGTATTGACTTCTGAAGCATCGCAGCTCTCAAGGAATTGAAAGACTGTCTGTAAACCCTGTAAAGCTTCACTGGCACTTGCACGGTCCCCACAGTCTCTGTGTTTTCTTCGTCGCTGTCATTTTACAGTTGACTCGCCAACTTTCAAATCACGAGCAACATCCACTTGCTTAGCTCCACTTTTCAATCGCTCAGTAGCTTTCAGTTTTTCTTCTACAGCTACGTTGTTTTGTTTAGGGCATTTTTGTTCTACATACAGTATGTACACAGCCAGTAACGTTTGAGCTCTGTACAGCAAATTCAACCAGCAAATGATCGATGATCTAATGTGGTGAATAATATCCAGAGGCATGCGCAGTTAAGACTGTAAGGACCGAGATATATCTGAACCCGCAGCATAGCGAGGGGCGATATAACGAGGGGTGGTGTATATATACTGTATATAGTAACAACCTTTGCGTCTTTGAGTGAAACAAGACTCAGGGAGACCAGGTGGGATTCCAGATTTGACCAGTTTATTGTTAGCAAACTGATAGAAACATTGAATCCCTGTTTGGGGCCAGGGTTCAAGCCAAAATAACAAGTTTCCTATTCCCTCACTTAACAGTCTTTGTCTCACTCTCCCTCACTCACTGCTAACTTCTTTCTTCACATGCACTCTCACTCTCTGCTCTTCAGACTCACTTCTGGGTTCTTTCACTGCTTCACAGCTAAAAGCCTTCTCGCATGCCTCTCTGTGTCCCTCACAGTCTCACAGCAACCACTCCAGTCAAGTCTTTGCGCATTCTCCTCCTTGAGGTTTGTCTCACCCTCACCCCCCCCTGCGCCCCATACACACACACACACTCTAACGTTGTGTCCCGTTCGCGTACAATACACATAACACTAAACGACTGCAGGGTGGGTGGGTGGGCGGGTTCACAACCAATTGGGCTTGCATTTTTTTATTGTTCTTGAAAAAATGGGTTTGGGCAGGTGCCTCATTTTTGGGCTAGTTTGGGGCATTTGTGCGATTACATATTTTGCATGGTTTTAAAGTCTTAACAATATTTTTAAGCAAAATACTAAGCTATATGATACACAATCCTTAGTGTTTACATCACTGTTGCTAAACATTGAAACAATAACACGCATCAACATCTCTGGCTATGACGTACACTGCATTATGGGTAATGTATGTTCTGTGTGCCTGGTAACAGAAAATATATACCGATACAAAATATATGGGAAAGAGTGGAAGTCTGATGGTGAATTAAACGTAGATAGTGTTCTCTCAGATTTCATTTCTTAAAGATAACAGTTGAAATTGAATGGGACTAAAACTGACATACTCCACATTTGATTTGGACTGCAAAGAAACAACCTAACTTCAGCCTCATTTACAGCAGGCATTCTCAGGAGCTGCTGGCAAAGTTTGACAGCAGCATGTATTACGGCTAATGCAAACTATTTCAAGGTGACTGCACGTATACATAGTTTAATGGAAGTTTAAAGAATTACGCATTTTAGCTCATAAAGGACCTTTTCTTTACATTTTATACATATATATCCTCCTCACACATACCTGTGTAATCAGAATTCAGGTAGGTTAGATTATTGTTCTGTTTTAAATGCAAAGCTTTATTGATGTATAATATAAACTATAATAGGGAAAGCAATTTAATTTTTTTAAATTAAAATAGTTTTATTAATGTTATTATAACACTGTCACTGATATGTCTAAACTATGTTTTAAAATGAACAACATATCACAGTCAAGAGTAAATCATATCTTCAGGTCTGTTTATAACCACTCAGATAGGTGACATAACAATGTGGACATGAGAATTATGTGGTCCTTCTATGGTAGGTCTTAGTATAGGGTTGACTGACACAGCAGGGCAAAAAAAATAAATCTTAACTGGATGTTAACCAAGACTTTAAGATACTGTATATTTTCTTACCGCCCTTTAGAAATGATTGAAGCATGGTATAATAGCACTCCTTTACTAGCATTTTTCGTGTGGCCCGTTATTTATAAATACCTTGTATAAATCAAGTTGCAAATGTACTAAATTGCAGTTTGTGTTCGTTCGAGTGTTGTTTGTTAAATCCTTTACTTCCTGTAATTGCAGAAGCAGGATGCAGGCTAGGCAAAAAAAAAAAAGAGAGAATAGGGCGCGGCGTGGGTAAAGCAGCTGATTGGTTAGAGAGAAAAAAAAGGTGACGTGGAGCTGAAACAGGAACGTCTGAAACTGCAGGATCTGGGAATAACAAACAGGTAAAGTTGCTGTGCACTTCTAAATGACAAACGCATGCATATGTAAAACCATTTTATTTTTGAGTTGAAATGTTTATTTTCCATGCGCACTGATACTGATTACATTCAACGAGCACTGGTCATTTTGTTCCAGGATACGTGTACAGTGTAGTGCTTTGAGACTTGCACAATCTAGTAGTTGTCAGATAATTCCGCCCCATGCAGTGCGATTGGTGTTTAATAACAAAACCTGAAAGCTGATTGGAGAACGACGCTGCTTGTTGGCAAACTTGCAGCCAGTTGTGTGTTGGGTTAGGCTGATTTTGTTGCGTTGGCATTTGGAAGGGATGCAGGAAGGAATTGTTAGTACACAAAGTTAGGGTGAGGAATAAGCAGTATGAACTTTTTTTTTTTTTTAAATGCATTTTATTAAAAATATGTATCGTAAAACGTGCAGAGGTGGCCCTAAATTTTATAGGACATGAAAAATGCAAATACGGAACGATTTTTATTTCACAAATAAATACATAAATTATGCTCGTATTACACATTGTTGTTTTGTTTGGTCTTGGCAACACAGCAGAACCCAACAGATTTATTTCAAAGCAAGGAAACGATGGCCACACATTTTCATTGCAGTGTAGTATTTAATTCCTATACTTAACTGCATCCAGCCTATTCCCTTTACTCAGGGGTCAGTAAAACAATTAATAGTGTGAGCATAGGTAAGGTCTGGATATTTCTATTGCATTTCCTCATTACTTCGATTAAGTGGGCTGTTCTTAACTGTCAGGCCAAGCAATGCACTCAGCACTGAGTTTGCACTGTGAATATATCATAATACTGGCGTATGGGTATGATCAAAGCATGAGCACACATTTGCACCTACTTGCTCCAAATGGAAAATATTATTAAAATAATGCATAATGCTTTATAGGTCAACCAAACATTATCCCGACCATACATGACAATATGAAGGATAATGTTAACAAAATGGTTACACAAAACCACTGTGTCAAACCAGACCTTACGTTTGACCACAGTAGATTTAATCAAAATTAATATCAACCACGTGTGTGTGTGTATATATATATATATATATATATATATATATATATATATATATATATATATATATAGTAGCGATCCTGGGGGGGAAGAGGAATCAGGATAGTGTAGAGAGTGTGTGTGCATGCATGCAAGGGGTTGCATGGTGGTGTATGCGTGCAGGGGTGGCGTGTTGGGTGTGTGCGTGCAGGGGTTACGTGTTGGACGGGTAGATTAAAGGAAAAATTACTATAATCATTTTCATTTCCGACTCCCAGTTCCCTTCCTCTACTTTATAATTTCATTTTATTAATGAATTGCTATACAATAAAACGGCTTGAGCCTTCATCTACTCATGGTTGCAGTCTCATTTCTGTCCCAAAAAAACCTGAAAATGCTACTATATATATATATATATATATATATATATATATATATATATACACACACACACACACACACACAGTGCCTTGCAAAAGTATTCAGATCCCTGATCAATTATTGTAAGGTGACATTGGTTTTATGTTGGGAAATATTTTTAAGAAAAATAAAAAACTGAAATATCTTGCTTGCATAAGTATTCAACCCCCATACATTAATATTTGGTAGAGCCACCTTTCGCTGCAATAACAGCTTTAAGTCTTTTGGGGTAAGTATGTACCGGCTTTGCACACAGTGTCAGAGTGATTTTGGCCCATTCTTCTTGGCAGATTTGCTCCAGGTTGTTCAGGTTGGTTGGACGACGCTTGTGGACCGCAATTTTCAAATAGTGCCACAGATTCTCAATGGGGTTGAGATCAGGACTTTGACTGGGCCACTGTAGGACGTTCACCTTTTTGTTCTTGAGCCACTCCAATGTTGCTTTGGCCTTGTGCTTGGGATCATTGCCCTGCTGAAAGGTGAATTTCCTCCCAAGCTTCAGTTTTTTAGCGGACTGAAGCAGGTTCTCTTGCAGTATTTCCCTGTATTTTGCTCCATCCATTCTTCCTTCAATTTTAACAAGATGCCCAGTCCCTGCTGATGAGAAGCATCCCCACAGCATGATGCTGCCACCACCATACTTCACTGTAGGGATGGTGTGTCTTGAGGCATGGGCAGTGTTAGGTTTGCGCCACACATAGCGCTTTGAGTTTTGGCCAAAAAGCTCTATCTTGGTCTCATCTGACCACAAAACCTTTTCCCACATCGCAGCTGGGTCACTCTCATGCTTTCTGGCAAACTCCAGACGTGCTTTCAGATGGTACTTTTTGAGTAACGGCTTCTTTCTTGCCACCCTCCCATACAGGCCAGTGTTATGCAGAGCTCTTGATATGGTTGACTGGTGCACCATTACTCCACTCCCAGCCACTGAACTCTGTAGCTCCTTCAAAGTGATTGTTGGCCTCTCTCTGGCTTCTCTCACAAGTCTCCTTCTGGTTTGAGCGCTGAGTTTTGAGGGACGGCCTTTTCTTGGCAGTGCCTGGGTGGTGTGATGCAGCTTCCACTTCCTGATTATTGATCCAACTGTGCTCACTGGGATATCCAAACACTTGCAATATTATTTTGTACCCTTTCCCTAATCTATGCATTTGTATTACTTTATCTCTAACTTCTATAGATTGCTCTTTGGTCTTTGGTCTTCATTTTCCTTCAGATTCACAGCCTGACCAATGATCCTTCAATAGTGGGGTTTTTATCCAGAAAATGTGACAGCAACTTTAATGGTTCACAGGTGGAGGCCAATGGTAAGGTAATTGTGTCCTCATTAGGGCAATTTCTTTCATCGGTGTAAACTGGGAGCTTCCACAGCACAGGGGTTGAATACTTATGCAAGCAAGATATTTCAGTTTTTTATTTTTCTTAAAAATATTTCCCAACATAAAACCAACGTCACCTTACAATAATTGATTTTGAGTTTCAGTGTTTTAAAATAAAATATCAAACAGAACGAAATTTCAATGTACCATTTGTAATTCAGTAATATGAGAGAATTGGTCAGGGGACTGAATACTTTTGCAAGGCACTATGTATATGTATATATATATATATATATATATATATATATATATATACACAGTATATATATGACAGGGGCAGACCCTGTCTGTAAAGAAAGTGTTTGGTGTTGTGTTTTGGTGGTGGTTGGCAGGTATGGGGTTAAATCCTGTCCCTACCAAATACATGTGAGAATGTGGCTGTTCCCAAATAAGATAATTGGTTAACTGGGAACAGCCACAAAGTATGAAAAGAGAGCTTGAAGTGCCATTAAGGTGGACTGCCAGGGAGCTGGTAAGAAGGGGAGATAGAGTGTGTGCGTGCGTGGCAAAGAAAGTATTGTGCGTTTGTACCAGAAGTAACCGTGTGTGACCGGTAAACAGCTTAGCTGTCCAGTATAGTTAAATGTTAAAGAGTGGTTTTGTTTGGAAAACGGCTTAGCCGTCCCAACCCTTTAGTTAAGGAAACGTGTGTTTATTCTAGGCCTCCAAGTTTTGTTTTATTTGATTTTGTGTTTAATAAAAGTGCACTAAAGTGCTTGAAAACGTGCAGTGCTTGTGTCTGGGTCTGATAATTGAAGGGGCAAACGCGGTGGTACAGGGAGGCTATGATCACAGTACAATATGCAGATGTTGGAGCCGACATACAAATTCAGATAGTGTGGTCTTCACTCATGCTTATCTTATTGATTTCTATAAGGTTCAGGAACTTTCATAGCCAATCATGTTGTCTGCTCCAGAGGTTTTTGGGGATTAAGCCTTTATGTAATTGATCTCTGCAGTGAGAATATGTGCATGTTCACTCTTTTTCAATTAGGGGTTGCAAACTCATCCCAGTTTTTTCGATGAAGAGATTCTCTCACAGTGGGGGCACCTAATAATAATTGTACTTCAGCTGTGTACCTGAAGCCTAGTATGATAAACAGCAGGAAAATGCATGTTCATTAGTGCTTGTAATTGATGTCAGGTCCACTGGCAAGAGCAATGGACAATGTAATTAAATAATAATGATGATACTACGACTACTAATAATAATACTAAAGAAAAATAGACAGTAATATACAAATATTATTTTTGGAGAGTGAGTATGAGCAAAAATAATACTTGGCCAACAGACATGGCCTACACATTCTGTTATATTATTGTAGAGGTGTTTGTACTGCAGTTGGGCTTATGTCTGTTTTGATTATTAATCTTATATGTTACTGTAAACCTGCTACCACCGCTACTACGTTTCGGTTTCTGGATGATAAAATAAAATGTTGTTTTATAAATATATATATTTATTTTGCAAGCATCAGAATCGCTGTCAGAGAAATGCCATTTGGGGATTAAGAAAATCTTCAGCCTACATCTCTATCACACAGAGCCCTTTGTAGTACATCTTCTTTTTAGGAGCCCCATTCTCTATGATAATTTCTTCACAAAAAGCACTGAGCACAGCCTTGGGCTGTTTTGCTCCCTTACCTTTGTTCTTCTAGTCAGTATAATACTCCATGGATCAAAGTTTTCCCTTATACCACTGGAGCACACTTTTTGTGACGCAATGCAAGCCATTGCATGTATTAAGATTTTTGTTTCTTGCAATGCAAGGTGTGTAATGTATATAATGGGTACAGGGCATGGCTGATTTGTTTAAACAATCCACTCTAACATTTGTAGCTACAGTAGTAACAAGAAAGTTAAGAACCAGTATTGAGTCAGCTGCACCACAGTCGTTATTGTTTGCTGGTCTGAAAAAGAAAAAAGGTTATAAAAATGAATCCAAATTGAGAGGGTTCACACAATTTACCTCAAGAATGAACCAAACGGTCTTTTCCAATAAAGGGTACACAACAATAGACCCACACATTGATTTCTAATGTTATGTATGTTTTTTTTAGTTAATGTTATGCACTTAATTATTTAAAAACAGAACATTTATTTTAGTAGTACTGAAGAAATAGTTGCTAGTAATAATTTGGATACTTGTGAAGGAACATGCCTATTATCTTGGTATGTTAATTCTACCTCCTTTTGTTTGTCCTAATGGAATTAGCGATGCCCTTAGTTTATGATCCTAAGAGTAGAATTACGAAAGGCTCAGGTGTGTTAATAGGATATGGTCCATGACCCATTAACATCCTGACCCATATATACATCTCAGCTCTGCTCATCAAAGGCAGTGAGACCTTGAGCAGCATAAGCGGGGTAAGGGTCAGGTGGGGAATGAGATTGGCAATTCACATCCTGAGATCCCTTCCCTGCAGACATCCTCACTCCCTCGTGCAAAAGAAGCACCTGACCCGTTTAGATCCGCTTTATTTTATTTTTCTAATTACAAAAATTGTATTCACTCTATATATATATATATATATATATATATATATATATATATATATATATATATATATATATACAGACGTGCTCAAATTTGTTGGTACCCCTCCACAAAAAACGAAGAATGCACAATTTTCTCTGAAATAACTTGAAACTGACAAAAGTAATTGGCATCCACCATTGTTTATTCCATATTTAATAGAAATCAGACTTTGCTTTTGATTTTTTATTCAACATAATATTGTAAATATAAAACAAATGAAAATGGCATGGACAAAAATGATGGGACCGCTAACCTAATATTTTCTTGCACAACCTTTAGAGGCAATCACTACAATCAAACGTTTTCTGTAGCTCTCAATGAGACTTCTGCACCTGTTAACAGGTAGTTTGGCCCACTCTTCCTGAGCAAACTGCTCCAGCTGTCTCAGGTTTGATTGGTGCCTTCTCCAGACTGCAAGTTTCAGCTCTTTCCATAGATGTTCGATAGGATTCAGATCAGGACTCATAGAAGGCCACTTCAGAATAGTCCAATGTTTTGTTCTTATCCATTCTTGGGTGCTTTTAGCTGTGTGTTTTGGGTCATTATCCTGTTGGAGGACCCATGACCTGCGACTGACAGAGCTTTCTGACACTGGGCAGTACGTTTCGCTCCAGAATGCCTTGATAGTCTTGAGATTTCATTGTGCCCTGCACAGATTCACGGCACCCTATGCCAGGCGCAGCAAAGCAGCCCCAAAACATAACCAAGCCTCCTCCATGTTTCACTGTAGGTATGGTGTTCTTTTCTTTGAAAGCTTCATTTTTTCATCTGTGAACATAGAGCTGATGTGACTTGCCAAAAAGCTCCAGTTTTGACTCATCTGTCCAAAGGACATTCTCCCAGAAGGATTGTGGCTTGTCAATATGCATTTTAGCAAATTCCAGTCTGGCTTTTTTATGTTTTTCTTTCAAAAATGGAGTCCTCCTGGGTCTTCTTCCATGGAGCCCACTTTCGCTCAAAGAGCGACAGATGGTGCAATTAGAAACTGACGTACCTTCACCTTGGAGTTCAGCTTGTATCTCTTTGGCAGTTATCCTTGGTTCTTTTTCTACCATTCGCACTATCCTTCTGTTCAATCTGGGGTCGATTTTCCTCTTGCGGCCGCGCCCAGGGAGGTTGGCTTCAGTTCCATGGACCTTAAACTTCTTAATAATATTTGCAACTGTTGTCACAGGAACATCAAACTGCTTGGAGATAGCCTTTACCTTTACCATGCTTGTCTATTATTTTCTTTCTGATCTCCTCAGACAACTTTCTCCTTTGCTTTCTCTGGTCCATGTTCAGTGTGGTGCACACAATGATACCAAACAGCACAGTGACTACTTTTCTCCATTTAAATAGGCTGAATGACTGATTACAAGATTGGAGACATGTGTGATACTAATTAAATAAACTAATTAGTTTGAAATATCACTATAATCCAATTATTTATTATCTTTTCTAAGGGGTACCAACAAATGTGTCCAGGCCATTTTAGAATATCTTTGTAGAATAAGCAATAATTCATCTCTTTTCACAGCTTCTTTGCTTTATTCTATGACATACCAAAGGCATGCAAGTATACATGATAAAATAGCTTTTAATTTCATCACTTTTCAGGAGGAATGAAGCATTATTTCAATGAGCTGTAAGGGTACCAACAAATTTGAGCACGTCTGTATATATATATATATATATATATATATATATATATATATATATATATATATATACAGGGCCATAGTCAGCCATGAAAAATCAGAGGCAGTAAGAATATTTGTTGTAGACACTATACTTAGTTTTAAATTCTAATCTAATAACCAGAAAAAAAAACACCCATTTAGAAAATTAGTTTTTTTTTTTTTTTTTAAACCGATAGACCTGTGTTTTGGCATTATTATTATTTGTTTATTTAGCAGATACCTTTATCCACCTTTACAGAGACTAGGGTGTGTGAACTATGCATCAGCTGCAGAGTCACTTACAATTACGTCTCACCCGAAAGACGGAGCACAAGGAGGTTAAGTGACTTGCTCAGGATCACACAATGAGTCAGTGGCTGAGGTGGGATTTAAACCAGGGACCTCCTGGTTCTAAGCCCTTTTCTTTAACCACTGGACCACACAGCCTCACTTATATTTTACATAGCCTCAGTATATTTTACATAGTGTCTAAAGAAAATGGCTTTCAGAAGGTGGGCAGTGTGCAAAGACATGCTACTGACCAATCAACAATTATGTGGACATATGTAATATGCTAGGAAAGTCAATGCATCATTTGCTTGGCAATGGGCTTAACGACCACGAACCAGGTTGTAAAACAAACCAGCAAAATGGCATTGCGTTAAGGTTTTATTCAGTGATGAACCGAAAAAGTAAATTGCAAATATAAAACTGCTGTACAGTTATGTTTCTACAAATGCATATTTCTTGTGTACAACGAATACAGACAGTAGCCTACTAAACACATCAATCACTTGACATAAGTAAATAGACACAATTTAAGCATACAGTATGTCGAGCTGAACACTGCTTGACTCAACATGAAACAACCATTTTACACCCAATTTCAACCGTGTACTATTGGCCTATTCACGGAGCCCAATGTTTGGGTCTTGGGACTCAGCTGTGGATACACCGCAGAAGGCCCTACATGTATAAGGCATATTTATGTATGGTAAGTTTCAGTGTCTATCAAGGGCAAACCCCCAAACACCTGCCTAAAATGACACAATAATATTCACAACCTAGGTCCTCTAAACTGTTGTATAGAATTGTTAAAATTGGAATAAACTGGGTCAGCTAAACTGCAGTTCACAAGCTGCTTCCACTAGCGGTTTAGAACTGGAATATTAGTAAGCTGGGTTCTCTAAACTGCAGACTACCAAAGGAATATATTATTCCTTACTATTAGGCTGATATGTACTTCATTCTAATCAACAGTATTACTTTGCCTTACCTTGTAAGTCGCTAATAAGCCTTGGTCATTTCAAAGCCATTTGAACATGTTTAACTCACACGGTTAGGGTGGTATGAACTGAGCTGTATGGTGTTGCTGCAGTCTGCAAAGACAGTAAATATTTTGAAGAGCGCAGAGGCTACAGATATCAGTGGGACATGGGAATGAATGTATGCACACGTGATGAAATGCATTTTATTTTGTGGCAAAGTGTAAAAGGGCCTAAAAAAATAATTATTAGTATGATTGCCTCAGGTGCCTCATAGCTGGCTACGGCCTTGTGTGTGTGTGTGTGTGTGTATATACTGTAAATGCTGGTTATTAGCAACCATGATAGACAACTTTCGGTTATTAACAACATTTTCCCAGGAATAAATCCTGTCCCATAGACTTTAATGTTAATGGAATTCTAATATTAGCAACTGCACGCCGCTTATTGACAATTTTATTACTAGTTGCCAGTGCTACAGAGCGCACTTGCATGATTTATGCACATATTTCATGCAGCTTTTATAACAAACTGACTTCACAACTGCGTATTTCTGGCAGACTGAGGCAGAATCGTGGCTTTGAAACTGGCTACGAAGCTGCACACAAAATTGAGATGGATTTACAGTGGGAGGTGGTACATTGTGAAAAGCAGACAACGTTAGACAATTTCTTATTTTAAAATTGTGTTCTTTAGAATTGAGTGTAAGTACAACACACATTTTGTATGTTGCTTTACTCATTGTAAGAACAATTGTAGTACTATTTAAGCCTACTCTTTTTTTGTTTTGTTTTACACACGCTTGAAGTAAACAGTTCCATGTTTGGGTATTTCATGTTGCACATGTTAATTTTTTAACATTGTAACATTTAAAACACATGTATATAAGTGCCATATTTGTACAACTACAGTATATATCGTTCCATATAAATAAACCTGAAAATGGGGACTTTTCGCTTATTGGCAACTTATGGGTTGATGACAACTTTTTGCTGGGAACTGAGTGGTTGTTAATAAGCGACATAATATAATATATATACACAGTTGTAGTCAAAAGTTTACATACCCCAATGAAAATTTATTATTGCTAGAAATGCCAGAAATGCTAATTCAAAAGTATTCATACCCTGACAAGGAAAATCAATAGCTAGTTGAGGCACCTTTAGCAATAGTAACCTCTTTTCAACAATTAGGATATTTGTCAATGAGCTTTTGGCATTATTCTTTAGTGATTTTTTTGACCGTTCTTCAACGCGATATTGTTCTAGTTCATTCAAATTCCGAGGACTTCTCTTGTGCACAGCCGACCTTCAACTCATACCAAAGATTTTCGATCAGATTTAGATCGGGACTTTGACTAGGCCATTCCAGAACCTTTATTTTATTCTTCTTTAACCATTCTGAAGTAGATTTTGATGTGTGCTTTGGATCGTTGTTGTGTTGGAACGTCCAATTGTTTTGTAGCGGAGGGTTTCAGATGATTGGCCAATATCATTTGGTTTGCTATGGAATCCATTTTTACCATATATTGGAACTAAATTTCCTGTGCCATTAGAGGGAAAAACCACCCCATAGAAGGATATTACCACCTCCATGCTGGACAGTGGGTATGGTGTTCTTTTCTTTGTACGCCTCACCAGACTTTCTCCAAATGTAACGACTATCAGCGTGACCAGATAGCTCGATTTTTGTTTTATCACTCCACAAAACCTTTGACCAGGACTCATCTCCATCATTCAAATTCTGTTTTGCAAACTTTAAGCAATGTCCTTGTGACGTTTTCCTAAAGTGGCTTTTTCCTTGGCCTGCGACCATTGAGACCTTCGCCATGCAATACTCAACCTATGGTTGGAATGGAAACCCCAGTCCCACTTGCAGCCAGTTCACTTTGAATATCTTTTGGCAGTCAATCTCAGAGTGTTAGTAACCTTCATCACAATTCTTTTACTTGTTCTTGGTGAAAGAATCTTCTTTCTTCCAGACCGAGGGAGTGTTGTGACAGTACCATGAGTTTTGTACTTCTTGATTATAGAAACATTATATATATATATATATATATATATATATATATATATATATATATATATATATATATATATATATATATATATATATATACAAGAATTGTACTTTTTTTTCAGGTTTTCTGTTAAGTGTCTGCAACCTACACTGGCAGTTTGCATTTGCTAACAGTGTATAGATTTACTGCAACTTATTGTGTTTATGTCTGGCTATAAAGTATGAATTACACTATTATTTATTTACAATAAGAAGTTACGCTGCATATGTACCCCCCACCAGGATAATTAAACACTACAAGTGTCAGTAACACTATAAAGTACTGGTAGGTCACAATGAGTGACATTCAGGTTTCAATGCCATGAAAAATTACAGTTACACCAACTGCAAATGTTGTTTCATTTTTATTGTAGGAACATGGTGCAGTGACATAATATATGATTGGATACTGTCTAACGTTAAGCTCTGTCAGTGTGCACTGGTTCTGATTCGCTAGATTTCAGTTACCTTTGTAGCAATTCCCATGCTACATAATGTGGGTGTAAGTCTCACCCACCTGTCCCTTTAATTAGGGTCAGTAGCCTGGCCAGGTCAAAACTTAATTTCCCATAGTTCCTTGCAACCACCCTCTGTTCATCCTCTCTCCCCATTGGCTCATTCAGATTTCCACCCCTCCAATCTCAGAGCTCCTTAGTAGCCAGCACTTGTAATAAAGCTGGCTAATCAGGCCTGAGGGAGACTCCCTTTCTCAGAGGAATCCATTAAACTACAGCATTTTCTTTACTTAAATTTCAGTGAATCCATTACCATCCTTAGATAATTCCAGTGCATCCGTTTATTTTCTTTTGTCGCTGCACTTTGTCTAAACTGCTCTTTTTGTTTTCACTGTTACTTGTTTAAGTTTAGCTGTTTTTCTAGGTCTGTTTAGTGTTTGTTGTTTTATGTGTGACAGCCTCCATTTTTTCCTAATCCTCCTGATTTTTTTCAAACAACTGTTCACCATTCAACTCAACACTACTGGACAGTCAACAATTTCAACGTACTCAATGTTTTCAACTTTCTACAATCACCATCATTTCGGGACACTTTGCTGGACTGCCTTATTTGTGGGTGAGATCATTTCTTTTTTGTTTGGATTGTTTCTACTTTAATTTGATACTTTGTTTCCTGTTTTTTTTTGTTATTTTGTTACGTTGTATGGATTTCAATTACCCTGCTATTACTGGACTTGTTGGGCCTACCTGTCATTCTCCCACCATCTTTTGTCTATCTGTGTGTGTTGTGTTTGTGAGTGTGGGTTTATTGGAGACCCTCCGGACACTACATTCATTTCTATTTGGTGATACTGTTTAGCCTTCTGTTTGTCCCTACATCTGTACCAGCTTTATTCTTACCTGTTACCTGCAATTATTTGAATTCCTTACTTATCATTATTCATTTCATTCATTTGTTCATTTTTTCATTTGTTGACATTATGGTTCACAATAATAAACCGATTGTTCGTGAAATGGACACCTCTGACGTCCCTGCTTTTGCTGTCTGTCACTCTTGCTGACTTATTTAACTATAGGAATAGGGCCAGTAGTATCTCCTTAGGGAGGACAGTGCAACTGCTTCTCAGTTGTGCAGAGTGATCGTTACAGAATTGGTGGCCCGTACGGGGACCCTTTGTGTCATTAAATTCATATCTAAATTCATCAGTTTAAATTGTTGGGAACTTAATGTCAGAAATGGAAGATCAGACCTTGACTTCGCTAAACTTCTCTGAGATTGGAGATAGACCCCATGTGACTATCAGAGAGCCTATCACAGAGAGAACCACCCACATTAGTGACCTGTACATTACACAGGAAGGGGCAGATCTTTCTGGAGGCGATGATGATGAAGGGAACCTTACTGACAGTGTTGCGATAGGGCAATTGACTGAGCACTGTTCCCATCTCACCGACCGTGTTGAGCAACTGGAAACACAGCTGTCTGAGTTACAGGAGAGCAGCATTAATCGTGAACAGGTCCTGCGAGGTTACATTGAAGGACGCTTTGCAGATATGGAGAATCGAAGGCAAGAGGCCCTTGACGAAATGGATCTGGAAGTGGTGATGTGCCTGAAACGCCGCGATGTGCTGTGGGGAGAAGAGCTGAAGAAACTCTTCAAAAAGACCTGCACCCCTCGTCTACCACTTTCTTTGCCGTCTCTCTCCTCTAGAAAGCAATCTGCACCACAACAGTTCTCCTTTGACGGTGGGTCTGCTGATTACCATGGCTCCAGGACTGAAGGACGTCTTCCCCAAGCAAAGCTGCCCATTAAAATCAACTTCCCAGAGTTTGGCGGGGAGGCCAGCAGCGATGCCATTGACTTCCTGGACAAATGCGATGAATTCCTAGCGCTACGACCCATGACACCAAATCAGATCCTGGCAACCATGTCCAGTGTGCTGAAAGGCTCAGCAAAGAGCTGGTGGGTCGCGGAGCGCAAGGGAATCCAGTCCTGGGAACAGTTCAAGACTGTCTTCCGTCAAGCCTTTCTGCCGTCTGACTTCCAGACCGAAGTGGAAGACCGACTTCGCTCCAGATTCCAACTTCCTGACGAGCGAATCCTTGACTTCGCCTATGACTACCGTGCCCTATGTCTGCGCTGGAAGCCAGACTTGGAGGAGACTGAGTTGGTT
Source organism: Acipenser ruthenus (assembly GCF_902713425.1). Lineage (NCBI taxonomy): Eukaryota > Metazoa > Chordata > Actinopteri > Acipenseriformes > Acipenseridae > Acipenser > Acipenser ruthenus. Next base: position 14,797,444 of record NC_081191.1, on the reverse strand, counting down.
TGTCGCATTCTAAACAGCTGTAATCCCAAACTGGCAAGCTGTCTTAGGGGAACAGTGAAGACAGTGGCAGAACTGGTGCGCATCGGGACCCAGGTGGAGAGAGACAACGCTGCTCAGCGGGAATACTGGGTCAAGGCAAAATCCAGCAAAGCCTTTCAGGACAAGAAGAGCCATAAAGGAGCTACGAAGAAGCCGGCAGAGGTCAGCATGGTGAGAAGCCAGGAGAAGAAAAATATAGTTCCTGCTGCAAGCCTGACTCTACTGATCGTGGATGTGGGCGTTCGAGGGCTCCAAGGGCCTGCAGTCCTGGACACTGGGAGCACCTTCACTCTGATGAGAGAGAGTCTCTGGAGGAAGATAGCTCATTCAGGGGAAGAGCTGGAGTCTGCACAGGACCAGTATTTCATGCTGGCAGATGGACAGTCACACCAGGCCAAAGGTCAAGTTCGCCTCACTTACCTTCTCCACGGAGAGATCTGGTTTCTAGGCACATATATCCTACCGGATCATCACCTGACGTTTCCCCTGGTTCTAGGCTTGGATTTCCTGGAGAAAACTCATACCCAGATTGACATTGTCAATAGGCAGTATGGTGTCAAACACCAGAAGAATTTCTCCTACCATCCTTTTTTGCCACGGTATGAGGGGGAAGCTTCCTGGGACAGGTCCTTATCGAGTGTCAGCCTCTACTTCCATACATCTTGCCAGCCACCTACAACCTCTGATCCAAAGCCATGCCAACCGGCGAAGGTGACCATGACCATCACTTCAGCTGAACCATCTCCTGTCGAGCAACAACTCCAGAACCTCCAGCAAAAGTGGTCTTCAGTCTGCACTGATAAGTTGGGAATGACCACCGTCACCCGTCACTCCATCTCCACTGAGGACGAAGTCCCTGTTCGGGGTCGACTGTATAGAGCGTCTCCACTGAAGAAGGCTTTAATCAAGGAACACGTCCAAGACATGCTTCTGGACGGAGTTATAGAGCCATCTAACTCCCCATGGTCCTCTCCAGTGGTGCTCGCAGAGAAGAAAGATGGTGGTTACAGGTTCTGTGTGGACTACAGAAAGCTGAATGCAAAGACTGTCTTTGATGCATATCCCATGCCCCTCATTCATGACATCCTGGAGTCCCTGAGTGGTGCTGCGGTATTCAGTTCCCTTGATCTACGCTCGGGTTACTGGCAAGTGGCGATGGACTCAGCAAGTAGAGCGAAGACTGCGTTTACCACACCCTTTGGTTTTTATCAATTTAATGTAATGCCATTTGGGTTAAAAAATGCTGCAGCCACTTTTCAACGGCTGATGGAGAGAGTGTTAGGAGACCTCCGAGGGAAGATCTGTTTCGTCTACATAGATGACATCATTGTCTATTCAGCAAACTCAGCACAGCATCTTCAAGACCTCGAAGCTGTCTTCCACAAACTTCATCTGGCCCGTCTTACTCTCAATCTCAAAAAATGCCACTTCTTTAAACACACTCTCCATTTCCTTGGTCATGTGGTTTCAGGTGAGGGTGTAGCTGCTGATCCCCACAAGCTCCAAGCCATCCAGGAATATCCCATTCCTACCAACTTGAAGGAGGTTCAACGGTTCCTAGGTTTGGCAGGGTGGTACCACAAGTACATCCCCAGGTTTGCGGATATTGCTGCCCCTCTTAACAACTTGAAAAAGAAAGATGTCCCCTGGAAATGGACAGGAGAGTGCCAGAAGAGTTTCAAACTCCTCCAAGAAGCTTTGATCAGTCCTCCAGTCCTCGCTCACCCGGACATCAACAAGACGTTCCGAGTCTTTACTGATGCCAGCGATGTAGGACTTGGAGCGGTTCTGACTCAGCTAGAAGGAGATGATGAGAAGGTAATAGCCTACGCCTCCAAATTACTGAACTCTGCCGAAAAAAACTACTCCACATCTGAAAAGGAGTGTCTCGCTGTCGTGTGGGCAGTAGAAAAATGGCGGCATTATCTGGAGGGGATGGAGTTTGAGGTTGTCACTGACCACGCTGCACTCTCCTGGGCATTCAATAACCCAAAAACCTCTTCCAGACTGACCCGCTGGACTCTTCGCCTACAACAATTCACTTTTACCGTTATTTACAGGAAAGGTAGTCTGAATCTTGTACCTGATGCACTCTCCAGAGCTCCACTTGTACCACCTTCAACTCCTTCTGCGTCAGTGTGTGCTAGCAATTCCCCTGCGAGTAGCATGGATCTTCCCACCACCATGGATCAGATTGCGGCCGCTCAGTCCAAAGACCCAGCTATCTCTGACATCATCAATGACATTGCTTCCAATACTGCCAATGATAACCGCATCTCCTTCATCCAACAGCAGGGACTTGTGTATCGCCGGGTGCCCATTCCTAAACAAGGATTCCGATACCAGCTGGTAATTCCGGAACAGCTGACGGATTCCTTCCTCCACCACTACCATGACAACCCTTTGGGAGGTCACCTGGGCAGGATGAAGACCCTGTTGCGCATGCTGGAGGTTGCATGGTGGCCCTCCATCCGTAAAGATACATGGCGCCACATAAAGGAGTGTCAAACCTGCCAGAAGTACAAACCGTCCAACACCAAACCTGCAGGTCAACTCCAGTCCACTACTGTGAAGGAGCCCGGAGAGATGCTGGGTCTGGGCCTAATGGGACCTTTCCCAAGAAGTAAAAAAGGTAACACTTACATCCTGGTCATTGTTGATTACTTCACAAAGTGGGTTGAGCTGTTTCCATTGCGGGACAGTAAGACCACCAAAATTGTGAACATTTTGACGCAGGAAATATTCACTCGATGGGGAACACCGCAACACATTCTTTCAGACCGTGGACCTCAGTTCACGAGCCAGCTACTCGCAGAGGTGTGCAAGACCTGGGGAGTCGTACAAAAACTCACCACCAGCTACCACCCACAGACCAACCTGACAGAACGCGTGAACCGCACCTTAAAGACCATGGTTGCATCTTTCGTCGGGAAAAACCATCAGCTGTGGGATCAGTGGCTACCCGAGTTTCGTTTCGCCCTCAACACCGCCAAACATGAAACCACAGGCTTCTCTCCTGCAGTACTAGCGCTCGGAAGGACCATCAGAGGCCCATTGGACCGATTAATCGCTGTTGCTCCTGCTCCATCCACCGATCCCTACCAACTGCTAGATCGCCAGCAGCAGATTGCCGAAGAGGTGAGGGATCACGTTGCCAAAGCTCAGAAACGGCAAGCTCGAAATTACAATGCCCGGAGAGCACACTGTCAGTATGAAGAAGGTGAGTTAGTCTGGATAAGATCTCACCCCTTATCTGATGCCTCCGGAAAGTTTTCCGCAAAACTTGCCCCTAAATGGTTTGGGCCAGCTCTTGTAACCAAGAGACTTGGACCCAACAACTACAAAGTCAAGTGGGGGGAGCCAGATTATTTCAAAGAGGATACTGTCAATATTGTTAATTTAAAACGCTACTATGGCGTTCGTCCCTTGCACCTCCAGTGTGGGGGGGGGGGGGGGGGGAATATGTAGCAATTCCCATGCTACATAATGTGGGTGTAAGTCTCACCCACCTGTCCCTTTAATTAGGGTCAGTAGCCTGGCCAGGTCAAAACTTCATTTCCCATAGTTCCTTGCAACCACCCTCTGTTCATCCTCTCTCCCCATTGGCTCATTCAGATTTCCACCCCTCCAATCTCAGAGCTCCTTAGTAGCCAGCACTTGTATTAAAGCTGGCTAATCAGGCCTGAGGGAGACTCCCTTTCTCAGAGGAATCCATTAAACTACAGCATTTTTTTTACTTAAATTTCAGTGAATCCATTACCATCCTTAGATAATTCCAGTGCATCCGTTTATTTTCTTTTGTCGCTGCACTTTGTCTAAACTGCTCTTTTTGTTTTCACTGTTACTTGTTTAAGTTTAGCTGTTTTTCTAGGTCTGTTTAGTGTTTGTTGTTTTATGTGTGACAGCCTCCATTTTTTCCTAATCCTCCTGATTTTTTTCAAACAACTGTTCACCATTCAACTCAACACTACTGGACAGTCAACAATTTCAACGTACTCAATGTTTTCAACTTTCTACAATCACCATCATTTCGGGACACTTTGCTGGACTGCCTTATTTGTGGGTGAGATCATTTCTTTTTTGTTTGGATTGTTTCTACTTTAATTTGATACTTTGTTTCCTGTATTTTTTTGTTATTTTGTTACGTTGTATGGATTTCAATTACCCTGCTATTACTGGACTTGTTGGGCCTACCTGTCATTCTCCCACCATCTTTTGTCTATCTGTGTGTGTTGTGTTTGTGAGTGTGGGTTTATTGGAGACCCTCCGGACACTACATTCATTTCTATTTGGTGATACTGTTTAGCCTTCTGTTTGTCCCTACATCTGTACCAGCTTTATTCTTACCTGTTACCTGCAATTATTTGAATTCCTTACTTATCATTATTCATTTCATTCATTTGTTCATTTTTTCATTTGTTGACATTATGGTTCACAATAATAAACCGATTGTTCGTGAAATTGACACCTCTGACGTCCCTGCTTTTGCTGTCTGTCACTCTTGCTGACTTATTTAACTATAGGAATAGGGCCAGTAGTATCTCCTTAGGGAGGACAGTGCAACTGCTTCTCAGTTGTGCAGAGTGATCGTTACACCTTTAACAGTTGGATATTCTGAATTGCCCAAGTGCTCTACCAACAACAAATCTTTTCCTAATATTGTGCAAATTTTATATATTTCTTTCATATATAATATTAATAAAGGGATTTAAAACTATTTGTAATCTTATTTTTTTATTTTTTTTTATTTCACCTGTTATTGTTTGTAGTTGGGAAAATGATGTATTGTGCCTATGTGACGAGGCACACCCCGCCCCTGTGTGTATTTGTGTTATTTTATATTTGTTGTATTATTATTTAAAACGTATTTGTTAATTTGTAAAAGTACAATGTTTTGTTATTGATATTTTGCTCGTGTAGAATGTGACCGCCTCCAGAGTGATTGATTAATTAATTGCTAATTTGGGATATTCACATGTATAAAAACCAGCAGCTATGGCTGAGCGAGGTAGAGTGTTCAGAGGTGGAACGAGAAAGCGACACAGTAAGAACTAGAACCAAATATAAGCAATTGCTATTCGTACTGGCTTTAAACCAGCACGATACTTGTTTTATTTAGTGTCTGCTTTTATTTTGTGTTTTGTATATCTATTTTGGCCAACGTGCCGCTTTGCTTTACAAAATTGTTTTGTTTGTTCAAACATTTTATTTTGTTTATTTCTAATTAAACTGCGCAAGCAGCTCTTTCATTCATACCCCTTTCTGTTGTTGATTTTCATTCATTCCCTGGTCTGATGTCCCCCACAAAGCCTGTACTGTAGTGCTAAAGAATGTGTCTCCCAGCACAGGGTCTTGGGAATTAATTCCTAAACAACAACAAAATCACTTTTACTCCAGTAATATGGACTGGAGAGGAGGGCTATAGTAGAAAATTATTGACCCAAGGGAAGACTATTGTTACCAACAGGGGGCTATAATCCCCAAAGCCACAGGAGGTAACAATAGTATTCTCAAGCGGCATTTCATTTTCCATTATTGCTGAGTCAACAGTACATATTTAGTTAAGAAAATCAGTGAGGCAAGGTTAGATAGTAAATACGACTTTATATATTTTGTTTAAATATAGCTGATACAGTATACGTAAATGAATATTGACATATTTTGTTTAAATATAGCTTATACAGCATGAGTAAATAAGTCATATTTGTTTACATTGTCAAGTTGAATTTCAGAAAGTTCAAAACATTTTTTACTCACCATTTTAGTGTTTGGACCATCTTTCTTTTGTAGTATGTTTTGTAATAAATGTTCTGTTAACTCGAGAATCGGTGTTCAGCTATTTTCTCTTGTGAAGAGTGCAGGGGAGAAAGGTGGTCCTTTGAAAAAGGGCAGGACTGACAGTGATGTGAACCAATCACATGACAGACGAAACTACTGACCAGTGGTGTAAGGATGTTAGGGCAATAGTTCAATCTATTTTTCCTCCTATGATGAGGTTTTAACCAATCGCAGGCCAGGATTTCCAAGCACTGATTCATATATACAGGGTGTGATTTGTCAAATTCAGTGAGGGGGATAAAATAGCCACACAACAAAGCTATGATACATCTGTAGTACACAATTTAAATAGTTAAGAGAGTCACTGTTAATTATTTATACAGAATCAACTGCTAAAAAAACTTTAGGAATCGCACATTTGCCAAATCTGCCATCATGCAGGATAAAAGCAGTTATTATTTTTATGTATACAGTATCCATAACAAAAACTACCTTCGCTTACAGCAACTAAAATAATGTTAAAACGCACTCATGACAAGTACTTGCATTGTTGCACATAACCTCATTGATAACTACAGAGTGTAACAACAATACATGGAACATAATACAACATATGTATCGCGCCCTGCATGCATTATATATATATATATATATATATATATATATATATATATATATATATATATACACACACACACTGTACAAGGAATCGCTTAGTATTCATTTTATTCTTGTTGTCTCATATATGGGGAATAAAATGTTTGGTACAAGAAAAAGTGATGAGGTACAGTCCCATAAGAGCAACAGTGTCAGCAAACTTTCCTTCAGAACATTCTAATATAGATCTGTTATTCCCTGTCCACATTGACCTCATCAAATTTTAAATCTTGTAGTCTCCTTTATGTAAATACATGTCTTATTAGACACTGCGGCAGTACGTGCTGATGTCTCACTAAGATTCTGCAGAGTTTCTTCGCACACCTCTCAGCAGTGGAGGGAGAGATTATTACTAAATTGTTTCAAAGAGACTAGGTCAAAGAATTTTGCGTAACTCAAAAGATAACCTTTTTTTACAAATATTTCTCATTGTCAGATACAACCTTCCAGAAGGGCTTTTTCATAAATAGTTATTAATTCTAACACTAACCTTTTTATTTAAGTCTGGGGTGTGTGGGATATTTGGTAACTTTAATCACAAGTCCTTTAGTTCACATCAAGGTGAACCCATAGGAATTCAACATTCTCAGTGGTGGTGATCTCTTGCATTTTACAGTTAAAATCAAAAAGTAGTAGCAGCAGGGAAATTCATTTTATACTTTAATACAAGACATTATAAAGGGAGATGGTTTTTATGCTATGTAGAATTATACCATTATATTTCATATAGGCCTACATAGGATTACAGTTCAAGAAAATAATTTGAACATACAGCAGCACAGTGTAGTAAAGTGTTGGCACGATTAACACATATTTAGTTTTTTTTAAAATTTTTATTACAGATCCTTTAATTGAATTACTCACATTTGGAAAAAAGGAGCATATTAAAGTCAATCTGAAATATGTATAACCTGCTCAATGTCCAAGATAATAAATCATTAGAACTTGCAATGTTGTCGCATGTGTACTGTATTGTGAAATATGGTGCATTAAATTGCTTTTTTTTTTCTTTTTTTTTTAGAAAAAACAATGGGAAGAAAAGAGGCTACTTCTTCCGGAAAATTGCCTGTTGATCAATATCGAAAGCAAATTGGTAAGTATTTACCACATCGATCAAGGCTTGTAAATGTGTTCATAATGTAGTTCAGCAAGTGCAACAGTGACAACTCAGATAAAAAAAAAACACTCTAAATGATTGACTACTGTAGGCAGACCTGGGGTCAGTTACAACTGTTATTGTGTAATTTGTAATTAATTGCACACATTGCCAAGCTTAGTCATTCACAGTTCCATGCTGTCTTTTACATTGAATGAACATTCTTCTTGTATTTTCAAACACTTTGTGACCCCATTTGTTTGTAAAAACAAACAAACAAACAAACAAACAAACAAAAACATTATATAGTATGTTTGTGTATTTGTACCTGTGATTACTGCTTGGTAGAATAAACAGAGTAAACATGTCAATGTGTGGTGCTATTTATGTTACTTTTTAGTGTAATTATAATTATTATTGCATTTACTGTAGCATAATTGTAACTAATTGTAATTTAACAAAACAGCATTGTAACTGCAATTTCAGCAAACAATTATGTTGTAATTGTAACTGTAATTATAATAGAATTGAACCCAGGTCTGACTAAGTGTGTAGAATATTTGACTTACCCTTTAAGAGACAACAGTTATAGTACCTGACCACTTGGCAGCACAGTGTGCTAAGTAAAAAAAAATCTTTAGAATCTGCTTAAAGGAGAGGTGACTTTAGCCACAATGTTCAATGTTTTTTTTTTTGCACATTCCCAAAAGCTTCTGGCAGTATGCTTCGTGTGTCACACATAGACATATATATGAATGAATTGTGGGAATCTTATAGTACAGGTGCACTCCACTTCCTGTTAGAACGGAGTTCTGTTTACAATGTATTGAGGAGGCATGTCCCCGCCAAACAACATTGGCTTTAATGATGAATTACTCTGGTTAGAACTGACCGTTTATAACGTGTATATACCATTTAATGCCTACAGTTTTCATCTTCCACAGGCAGGCCTTTTGCGTTTAATACGTACAGTTTAATACATACAGTGCTGTGTTATTCGTTTTATTTTGTGCAAATAAGGTACATCCGGGACAGTAAATGACAGTCATGGTGGCATTTGTGACGTCAGGCAGGAAAAACAGATGCTGTTTACTTTTATTCTTCTGTTTTTTGTTGGCAACATAAAATGGTACTAATTATTGCATTGTACGGCCCACAGGGGCGTGTTTTGTATAAATAATAAACTCCCGTTCTTTGGCAGCTTTCTTTTATTGTTTTATATTTAAGGTACTTATGTTTACAGTTACATACAACATTTCGAAATGCGTTTACTACGTACTTCATTTATAAAGTACTGATTTCCATTGTCCCTTGGAGTCCATTATAAGTGGAGTGCACCTGTATATTCCAGTCAAGAAAAAATTACTCTTAATACCTTATCTCTTACACAACTGGGCAACATTTTTAAGTTTCAATGGGCTTGCGACTGCGTATCTCAAACCCCTTGTTCCCCAGACTGCCTTTCAGGTTTCTGTTTTTAGTAACAAGTCTTGTAATAAGTAGCAACTTTCGGTAATAAACAAATACATTCTTAATTTAACTTTAATGCAAGGAAGAAGGCACACTGGGCTCTCAATTAGGTTTTGGGTTGAATTATTATTATTATTATTATTATTATTATTATTATTATTATTATTATTATTAATAATAATAATAATAAATAATAATAATAATGTGTTTATTTATTTATTTCTTAGCAGATGCCCTTATCCAGGGTGATTTACAGTTGCTACAAAACATCACAATACAAAGTATTCCATTACAAAATATCACATTACAGATAAGAGCAGTTATAAAGTACAGTAAAATCATTGGAAAATAAGATCAAATTCAAATAACAGCAAAATAAAGAATACAGTAAATAATAACATTTAAGAGTATTTTTAAATGATGAATGGAGATCGCTTTTCAGAGCAAAACAGGTCACATAGCACAGTGCATTCAGTGCAGTGAGTTTGTGATTTACACTGACTTGCATAAACCACATTGAACTCTTGAAGGAGGAGCCTCCTGTGGTTTCTCAGGCTGCTGTTACAAAGAAAGTTGCCATGCCAACATCGCAAGTGCGATTTAATTTTGTTTAGGAATAAAAAACAAAATAAAACATGGACTCGTATTTTATATGATGTATTTAACATTTAATCATAAAGTGATGTGATTTCATTCTTTTTCTTTTCATTAAGAATCAAAAAAGTGTGATTAAGCTTGTCTCAACTATTTTTTTTGGGGGGGGGGACATGCTTTCGTATTTTTCTACTGAAGCTGTGACCCACCTAGTATTATTATTATTATTATTATTATTATTATTATTATTATTATTATTATTAATTTCTTAGCAGACACCCTTATCCAGGGTGACTTACAATTGTTACAAGATATCACATTATTTTTACATACAATTACCCATTTATACAGTTGGGTTTTTACTGGAGCAATGTAGGTAAAGTACCTTGCTCAAGGGTACAGCAGCAGTGTCCCCACCGGGGATTGAATCCACGACCCTCCGGTCAAGAGTCCAGAGCCCTAACCACTACTCCACACTGCTGTGCTGTAACAGTAAAAACAAAGCCATAAATTTTTTTTAAAAAGCAAAATACTTTGTAATTATTATAAGTAATTATAAATAATTTTGCTACTCTTTGTTATATTACAAAAGTGCACAATGATGACCCTAACAAAAATCAAAAAGCAGACAAATTAGTGTTATCAAGCAGCGGTCAGACTCTCCTGATGATACGTCACAAAAATGTTATGCACACACCCATTGGAAAATCCAAGATCTCTGGCAATCTGCCCCGCAGTAAGCCAGCAGTCAGAATGTCCAATTACGCGAGCTCATGTGAAAGGTAAAATATCACACGGACCTACTCCTTCTGAGCTCCACAATACAAACTGCTGATGTTTGTGTAACGGGTGTGGAGGTATTGTGGGTATTTCGGATGACACCACTATTTTCGAGGGTGCTCATTTTAATAAGGCAGAGCACTGTGTGTGTGTGTGTGTGTGTGTGTATATATATATATAATACATACATACATACATACATACATACATACATACATACATACATACATACATACAGTGGTTTGCAGAAGTATTCACCCCCCTGCAAAGTTTCACATTTTTAATCTCAGTTGCTACTGCAGCCCTAAATCAGCTGGGGTGCAAATTATTTGTTTGAAAGGTCACAAAATTATTGAAATGGTTTCAGCCTGTGTGTAATCAAAGTGGTTTAACTTGTAGATAATCTCCTCGGGTATATAAAGACTTTCAAGCTTCAACTCACATAGTGATCCAACAAAGCAACCATGAAGACCAAGGAGCTTTCAAAACAAGTCAGGGATAAAGTGGTAGAGAGGCACAGAGCAGGAGAAGGGTACAAGAAAATTTCAAAGGCGCTTATTATCCCTCTCAGCACAGTGAAGTTCATCATTAAGAAGTGGAAGATGCATCATACCACCCAGACACTACCCAGATCAGGTCGCCCTCCCAAACTAAGCAGCTGGGCAAGCAGGAAACTGGTTTGGGATGTCACTCTGAACCCAACAATGACCTTGAGAGATCTGTAAAGTTCTGTGTCTGAGATGGGAGTCAGTGTTCACACATCAACAATAAACCGGTCCCTACACAAAGTTGGCCTGTCATGGACGGGTGGCAAGAAAGAAGCCATTACTCAAAAAGCCTCACCTTAAAGCACGTAGGGAGTTTGTGAGAAAGCATGTAGATGACACTGCAGACATGTGGAAAAAAGGTTTTTGTGGTCAGACGAGACAAAAATTGAACTTTTCGGTTCAATTCCAAGCATTACATCTGGCTCAAGCCCAACACTGCACATCACCCAGTCAACACCACACCAACTGTCAAGCATGGTGGTGGCAGCATCATGTTATGGGGATGCTTCTCTTCAGCAGGGACTGGGAAGCTTGTCAGGATAGGGAGAATGGATGGTGCAAAGTATAGGCAAATCCTTGAGGAAAACCTGTTTGAGTCAGCCAAGACTCTGAAACTGGGGAGGAAATTCACATTTCAGCAGGACAATGACCTGAAGCACAAAGCCAGAGAAGAGAATTAATGTTCTTGAGTGGCCCAGTCAAAATCTTTACTTGAATCCAACCGAAAATTTATGGTGAGACTTGAAGATTGCAGTCCAGCAAAAATTTCACCATCCTACTGTGCAAAGCTAGTAGAGGCCTATCCAAAAAGACTTATAGCAGTAATTGCTGCAAAAGGTGCTTCTACCAGGTACTGACTTAAGGGGCCAAATACTTATGCAACCAGTAAATTTCATTTTGTACATTTTCTTTGCAAGTTTTGCTGACATTTAACCTCCTCCTCATATAACAGTGTTCAGTTTGGCCACTACAGCTTTGAATAAAAAAAGTTCATTTGAAAAACTGTGCATATATTATTTGTAATTTAACAAAATGTGACATTATGGGTAGGGGGTGAATACTTCTGCAAACCACTATGTATATGTATGTGTGTGTGTGTGTGTGTGTGTGTGTGTGTATAGATATACAGTAGATATAGATATAGATATAGTAGCGATCTCGGTTAACGCAGGCAGGCGCATCACACAGGCAGAGGGCGGGCGCGAACCCGGGACCTCTCGCACTAAAGCATAGCACCAATACCGCTGTAAAAAAGAGCCGGCTCCTTTGCAAGGAGCGTATGTCGGGCTTATGTCTTCGTGTGCGATTACATCACCGACCAGCCCTGCTGCTGCCTTCCCCCGTGCAAGCTACAATATATATATGATGAATGACGACTCGAAAAATCTCCAAAATACTGCTTGCTTGCTCCAAAATACTAATCGTGTAGCACTGACAGTAACACAACACGCTTGCAAACTGAAGGTTATAGTTTCAAATCCCACGCATGCAAGACGTTTTTTTATATTTGTATAAAAAAAGATTTTTTTTTGCATGCAAGTGTTCCATTTTAAAACAGAAATAAATCATTTAATATAAATTATATAGACGTCACAATAAGTGTGTTCCCTAGTATATTTCCATGTTGACAAAACAAGTTAATTGTCCTCAAACTGGGATGTCCTGTAATAATACATAAGCATGGATAAAAATCTGTGTTGTTTTTTTTTTTTTGCGTGTGACTAGTTAATTCTAAAATATCAATAAATCGTTTAATATAAATGATACAGACATCAAAATAAATGTCTTCCCGAGTATATTTCCATGTTGACAAAACAAACTTAGATGTCCTGTAATATACACATGCGTGGATAAAAGTGCCTGGGGTCTGAACAAATCTGCAAAAAAAGGGAGAAGGACATTTTTACCTTACTTTGCGACTTATTTCGCTTACTTTATGACAGGTATTGACTTTTTTTTCTACATTTCACCTAAGAGTGTTGGGAACTACAAATTAAAAGTGAAATGGTGCTTTTGGCTGATTTACTTTTGCTGCGCCAATACTCTGAAAACATGTAAACTATCCTTGCTGTATAGAGTCGGACAGTTGTGCTTCGCTGATAACTTGGCGCGAAGAACTACCGTTCCTCTCAATTTAGGAAAAAAAATCATAATTGATTTAAACGCTTTAATCAATCCCTAGTACTCTTTAGTATTCATGCTTTTCTGAATTGATAGACATTACCTTTTCATCCAGACCATCTGTTCCAAACAGTTTGCCTGGCTTACACTCCCCACATTTTATTTATATAGCCAATCCTAGTGTTTTAAATGTAACCACAATTTTTGAATAAGACTACTTGAACGCTAATAAATTATACCTGATAACAATCCAATTATTTTTTTCTTTCTTTCTCAAATGATTACTGCCTGCAAACTATATGACTTTTTCTAAGGAATCCAATCGCATTGCTGTCATCGAAGGACATTTTGATTGTTAATTTCTATTTGCTTTTCAATTGTGGCCTAATTGTCGCTGTCCTAATATGCAGCCATTAAACTGTGTACCTTTGTTGCACATAAATAGCATAAGAAGCGCTCCAAAGAAGAAGAATAATTGAATGTATTCACAGGATTTCTTTTTAGAATCAAAGGCAATTAGGTTTTTCCAGGCAGCCAATGTAACAATACAATTGCAGCAGAAATACATGTAAAAGAGAGTCAATTTGCAGGTGAAAAGATGCTCCTGTGAAAGTGAACTAGCTTTTGAAAGCACAAAATTTAGATGTCGCTCCGCTGCCACATTATGATAATGATAGTAGATACAGGAAAGTCCACAGGTGGAGGATAATAATAATAATAATAATAATAATAATAATAATAATAATAATAATATTTTAAAAAACTTCCACATGTGCATGTACATTGAATGCACATTGTATTTGATTTGGCCCAATAACACTTTATATTATCGATAGGGAGTAGGGGTGAGACCGAATAGTCGAACATTCGACTATTCGATAACGATGGCACCTATCGACAAGTGAATCCAACATTCGAAAGTTAAAAAAAAAATGTATATATTGATTTTATTTTAAAGCCTGTACTGCTGATTGGCTCTCTATGTAGCGGTAATGAAGATTGACTGGAGGGTGGGATTTGTTATTTCTTGTCTGTGATTGGCTAAACTAGAACGTACCTCGGCTAACGATGGCTTCCTCACAGAAAAGTTCAGCATGGAAATACTTTGACAAAGTAAATGAAAACACTAAGTGTAAAATATGTGCAGTGCAATTAAACTACAACAAATCTACCCACCTAAAAGCCAAACACCCTTCTGCGACGCTAACAACGACAGAAAAGTAAAGAGGACCGCAACAAACCGCCATTGTATCCTTTGCGGTGAGGCCTCGTCAGTGTGACAACGTACGTGCTGAAAAAACATCAGCCCTTATTGCTAATATGGTGGCAAAGGACATGCTTCCCATGTTTTGTTGAAGGTGAGGGATTTCGGGAGTTGATGAAATTTGTGGAACCTGAATACACCATGCACGAAAAACCCTGCACTAAAACAATTACCACTCGACTCGAAAAAAATGCATGCCGATTCAGCAGCATCTGTCCGCAGAAACTTGTCAAAGGCTGAGAAGGTGGTGATTACTACAGATGCGTGGACTGCACCGAATACCGAGTCGTACGTCATAATAACCTGTCATTTCATTGAGGATTGGGAAATGAAAAACGTAGTTCTACAGACTCGCGCCACGCCAGAGAGGCATACAGCAGAGAATCTCGCAAATGTGTTAAACACCGCTGTAGACCATTCGGGTTTAAGGGGGGGAAATCACTGCCTGTGTTCACGACAATACCAGCAACATCATCTTCGGAGTTTGTTGAATGGGACTCGAATTTGTGCTTTGCACACACTCTGCAGCTCGCCTTCAACGATGGCTTTAAACTTGGTGCTATACATAATGTAGTCGGTGCGGCCAGCCGTTTTGTGTCACATTTTTATCACAGTGCAGTAGCTACTCAGGCTCTGAAGTTGAAACAAAAACAACAAACTCTGCCTGAGCACCGTCTGCTGCAGTATTGCCGGACCTGATGGACATGCTGATTTTTTTAAACAAGAATAAGTGAACATGATAATAATAATAATGGACATTGCTAGCCTAACTAGTCCTAAAGTTTTTGTTAGGATTTTTTTTTTTTTTTTTTTTTTGCTTCCATAGAAGGCTAGTGCGTTAATGCCACTCAGGCCTTTTTGTTCATTCATTTATTTATTTATTAATATTATTAATACATAGCAAGCTATTGCCTATACAGGCTATTTATTTTTTATTCACTGGAACTCGAACACACAGGTATGTTGCCGATTTGACTTAACGTAGACTGGTAGTCTATATGTTGAGTGTGGTTTGAAAACGAGGGAAAAGTAAATCGTTTAGTTAAGTGGATTGTATAAATTAGCTAGCTAGATAGTCTAATGCATTTTGTATTTCGCTGTTATGACCGGAAAACATTATTGCCACAAGGATGCTAATGTTAAGGCATTTGCCTCGCAGCTCACATTGCTAAACTATTATTGAATGAAAATTAAATTAATAATTGAATAAAAATTATACAGGAGACGCCCATATTTTATAAGCAAGCGTTACTTTTTTTTTTTTTTTTAATTGTCACAACATTTATAGTTCATTTGAAATTGTAATTAACGGAAAAGCTTGTGACAATATCGGTAAAAAAAATAACACTTGCTTGCAAAATACGAGAGTCTCACACAAGCGTTGACAGGTATGCTTATGTTATTGCTGCTGTTATGGCATTTCTGTATGTTTCCGAATAGGAAGGTGTTTTTTTACATAGCCTAATGTTTATTTAACAAAGTTGTTAAAGTTGTTGTGTTAGCTAAGTATTTTAAAATAAAGTTCAGAATTTATTGCAATTGCAATAATTGTCACTTTGCATTATTTCGCATTTAATGTACGTCACATTTTGAATGGGAGGCGGAGGCGGAGGCGGGGGGGGGGGGGGGGGGGCGACTATTCGATTAGTCGACATCAACAGCTGTGGAATTATCGATAGTCAAAATATTTGTCGTGCACATCCCTAATAGGGAGTCTATGTAAGTATTTATGAAACACAAGAAACACATACTTCATAATACTATTGCAATATTGTTATATTCCTCTGAAGAAAGCCTAACTGAACCATAGTGGTCCTGTTACAGTAGCATACTGATACTGATATGGTCCTACATACTCTCCAACTGTACTGATTTAGCCGGTACAATACCTAATTTCTAAATTTGGTACCAAATCGATTGTGTGTACTGAATTTATAGCTTCATCTGAACCCCTTTTTCAACTGGAAGGCCCCACCAGGCCACTAGAGGCATGTGGGTGCTAGCATCACATCCTCTTGGTACTGCCTGCTAGACAGATTGGTAGTAGTAGAGCCTTGCTACTGACCTGATCCTGTCGGGACCAGACAATAGAACCCCTTCTCTACTGGCACATCCGACCCATGGGGGCTCAGTACCGTACTGGTATGGGTGGTTCTCTACTGGCACATCTGACCCATGGGGGCTCAGTACGGTACTGGTATGGGTGGTTCTCTACTGGCACATCCGACCCATGGGGGCTCAGTACGGTACAGGTACGGGTGGTTCTCTACTGGCTATTTGCCGAGCTGAGCGAAAACCAAACCGTGAAACTCCGGCCTTACAAGACATCTGAATCTGGCTCAGAGCCAAGCCGGGCAAGGGGCGGGGTTAAGGATTTTCATCATTACGTTGCATCAGTCAGTATACTCCAGAAAGACAAACAAACATGGCGGACAGCGAGTGTGATGAGAGAAAAGCCTGGGGACGCTGAGGAAGTGCAGACTGTAGTTTCTCTGTGGGCAGATACAAGTGTTCAGGAATTAGAGCCATGCATCAGAAATAAGAAAGTTTATGCCCGAATTTCTGACAATTTGAAGCAAATGGACATAAACTGCAGGTACAGTACATTTTACTTGCACACTAAAAAACATAAAATTCTACCAAATTTCTCATCCTTAACCTTTATTATATTACTATAAAGAAAAAAAATGAGGAGGAAAAAAATTTGAAACTTTATTTACAAAAATAAAGTAAAACAAAACACAGCTGTACCATACATACAACTACGGCTCTCGTTGCGCTCCCGCAGCTTCTTTTTTTTAAGCACCCAATCGAAAAAAAACTCTAGAAAAAACAACAACTATTCTTAAATGGGATCTCTTTGACAAATCATATTTTTAATACCTTTTTTCCCCTTCAGCAGAACTAATCGAACTTTATTAAGTCGATATAATCAGTAAAATTTGGGGATGAAATTCCTAAACATATTTACAAAATATTGCGATACAAGATACAGCTGTACCGTCAGTCTATAAATGTTTGAATACCATTAGTTTGCGCATCTTTTGGCAAAGAGTCAATTAGGATTTTCCAGATGCCCAGTATAACATAAGAACATAAGAACATAAGAACATTTACAAACGAGAGGAGGCCATTCAGTCCATCTTGCACATTTGGTTGTTAATAGCTTATTGATCCCAGAATTTCATCAAGCAGCTTCTTGAAGGATCCCAGGGTGTCAGCTTCAACAACATTACTGGGGAGTTGGTTCCATACCCTCACAATTCTCTGTGTAAAAAAGTGCCTCCTATTTTCTGTTCTGAATGCCCCTTTATCTAATCTCCATTTGTGACCCCTGGTCCTTGTTTCTTTTTTCAGGTCAAAAAAGTCCCCTGGGTGGACATTGTCAATACCTTTTAGGATTTTGAATGCTTGAATCAGATCACCGCGTAGTCTTCTTTGTTCAAGACTGAATAGATTCAATTATTTTAGCCTGTCTGCATACGACATGCCTTTTAAACCCGGGATAATTCTGGTTGCTCTTCTTTACACTCTTTCTAGAGGAGCAATATCCTTTTTGTAACGAGGTGACCAGAACTGAACACAATATTCTAGGTGAGGTCTTACTAATGCATTGTAAAGTTTTAACATTACTTCCCTTGATTTAAATTCAATACTTTACACTTTTCTCTATTAAATGTCATTTGCCATGTGTCTGCCCAGTTCTGAATGCTGTCTAGATCATTTTGAATGACCTTTGCTGCTGCAACAGTATTTGCCACTCCTATTTTTGTGTCGTCTGCAAATTTAACAAGTTTGCTTACTATACCAGAATCTAAATCATTAATGTAGATTAGGAATAGCAGAGGACCTAATACTGATCCCTGTGGTACACCGCTGGTTACCTCGCTCCACTTTGAGGTTTCTCCTCTAATCAGTACTTTCTGTTTTCTACCTGTTAACCACTCCCTACTGCGTTCAGTTTGAGAATTAATCTTTTATGCAGGACTTTGTCAAAAGCTTTCTGGAAATCTAAATAATCCATGTTGTATGCTTTGCAATTATCCATTGTCGATGTTGCATACTCAAAAAAATCAAGCAGGTTAGTTAGACACAATCTCCCTTTCCTAAAACCATGCTGACTGCCTCCCAGGATATTGTTACCATATAGGTAATTTTCCATTTTGGATCTTATTATAGTTTCCATAAGTTTACAAAAGTCAAATAAGCTATCAAAGGTAATTTTAAATCAAACAGAGCATTGAAGCAATTATACAAAGGCAGTAAAACAGCATGAAACTAGCTGTATTGTGGTTTATTGCTGCATGCCATTAGCAATGCTATGAGCACAGTAACTCTGTTTTCCCTATGTTGTTATGACCACAGAGATGGTGGGTCATGTTATGATGCTCTTTCCAGGGTCTGTGTTTATTTATGTTTAGCTGGTGTTTGTTAATATGTACCTCTTCAAACTGTTGTATAAACATACACTGCTGGGGAGGGTAGAACCGTATTAACCCACATGACGGTTGCAGCCCTACACTATGTGACCCTATGTTGTGTTGTGGATTATTTGTCATAATCCACTACTGCCTGTTATGTTTAGCATATGCACTGCATTATATAGCCTTCTACGTTATTGGGAATGATCTCGGTGTGGCAGTCATATACTTCCTCAAGTACCAGTACAGTATTGTAGACGACATAGTGGGGAGGCATATGTGGGGTGTTGTACAGGCAATATCTGATATTCAAGATGGTATTTATAGGTTATGGCTAAAAGTAGAGATTTCCAACTTTATGTTTTAAACTGTGTGGCAAAGTGGTTTGCAGTGCGCAGGTGTAGAAGTGATGTAATGCGTAACAGATGACAGACAACAAAGTTCATGGGCCAAACAATTCTTTATTGGTTTGGTTTGTAATCCAGGTCGTACGCGACCGTAAATAATAATCACAGGCAATACACAGGTTACAGTCCCAAAATAAACATACACAAAGACACAAACATGATCACAAGTCCAGAGTGAGTGCAATACAATTTATTTGTGTACAGATGTGAAGTGCTGGTGCCATTTGTGTACAGATGTGAAGTGCTGGTGCCGGGTTGGTGCTGGCCTTAAGCGACAAATGAGTAGAATCAGACACGACAAAACAAACAAACGCTAAACACTCACGGTTACTTTATTCTCCTTCAACGGTTCTCTCGCAACCATAACAAAGGAACAGATCGCTTAGCCACATCCCCTTTGTACCTTCAGCCACACCCCCTTGGTTAGCGAGTGCAACCGTTTTTCCTCCATTCCACTGTTGCCGCATCACTTCCCGTCGGGGGCGATGACTTGGTGTACCACGGCTCCGCCCTCTTTCTAGATGGCCGACTTCCACCTTTCCCTGGAATTAATTGTCAGACCATCCAGTCTGGGGCACTCTGTTCCCTTTACACAGCGCCTCACAGGTTGTGAGGGAGACTTATAACCAAGATTCATTCTTTCCCTGTCACAACAGCTATTGGTTTTTTTACCAGTTTTTTACCAGTTTAAATCCCTTCTTAAACCCAGTAAGAGTTTATTTGACGACTCTTCATGTGCTTATACAGCACTTCTCACAACACCCATCATCATTCTTGAGACAAGTGGCTGTCTCCTTGCCATTGCTGCTGTTGTTTTTTGTTTATTTCTAATTAGCTCAGATTTCTCCTACGCTCTGCCAGGTGGCCAGCCATCCCCAGCAGATTAATTTTATACCTGGATTCTTCCGAGAAATCCAAACTTCAGTTAGTCCTCGGGTTAACTTTGCGTGTCTCCATCTGCTGAATGTTTTTTCACCCAAGTTGTATTTCTGCACCCTGGGAATTCAGATATAAAGTGTAACCAGCTCTAATTGGGATAGGAACTTCACCAGGTCTTAATACGAGAACACTGAAGTATGGATGCAGCAGTACCAATTACAAATGAACCCTGTGTTACATAGTGTGCAGCTTTTTTCTGTAAGTCAATAAAAATAGTAAGTGCTGTATTCGACTGTGTTTCTTCTTCTTCTTCTTCTTCTTCTTCTTCTTCTTCTACAAAGTTATGTTTTTTTTTTACCATTCTTTTCATGCCAAGCCTCATTGAGTAATTCAGATGTTGTGCATAGGTAGGGTTACCATATGACTTCATGTACACTAGGACAGTTCAAGCATTTGGAATGTCTACTCATCTACAAGGATTAGACTAATGTGTGCTGAGTCAGAAACTGTTCTGCTAAACATTATGTAATTTCAGTTAAGCACCTGACCTTATTATTTTCATTATATTAATTGTTTCACCATCCCTCTGTCTGGCACCATAACATATTTTCAAAATCTTACTATGGCAGATTATTAAATGTATGTGTTTATATGAATTCAACATTATGGAGATGCATTTCAGCATATTCTGTATGGAAAACAGTTTTTTTTTTTTTTTTTTTTACTTGATATGACTGCTTAGTTTTAGCATGATTCACATTAGAATAAAGGGTGAGGTATAGAATTAATGAATGCAAATCCATCTAATTCAGTATAACATGGCACAGTTTACAAAAGAATATGAATGTGTTGTTTGAAATGCAATAATTTTGTTATTTTAAATCAATGCTACTTTTTTTATAAAAAAAATAATAAATAAAACACTCCTTTGTATTAAATAAATAAATAAATAAATAAATGCATACAAATGTTATATTGCAGTTGGCTTAATTAACACCGTAATGTTGTTTTAATTAAAATTCCTATTCTGATCTGGTTAGAAACGATAATAACAGCCTCATTGATAATTGTCTTTTAGGAAAACAGGATTATAAAAAAAGCAAATCTGCTTTAAAAGCGACAAGACTAAAAGCAGAAGCTAAGAGAAGTGCTCCAGGATTGCGGGTAGGTGGCTGTCTGATACCCTTTGTTAACTTTCCTTACATTGAGCACTTCATCTTAAAAGATAAACTATGTAAATACATTATTTATCAAAACCTGAGAGCAGCTAAATATTAATGAAGTGCAGATTTGAATGTGAGACATGTTGTTAACCCTCCCAGAGCCATAGTGTTTCAACACTGAGGTATTAAGTATGATTGTGGGAAAAAATAAATTAAAAAATAACATAATTTATATGATGTTTTTATTGTTTACAAATGTGATATCCCATTTCTTAGCCTGAAATGTGTCTGTATTTATTTTTACATTTTCAGAAATAAGGTAGCAGATGGCAAGCCAGATATGCTGAGTTTTAGTATTACAAGTGAGATTTAAAGGAATACTTTGCCTTCACAATTTGCATGAGAACTGTTTTTTATCTGTTTATTTTCCCATTGTGTGTGTCCTTGATCTTTATCTATAACTGTTTCTGCACTCATAGATATCTGGCATGTTTAATAAAGTTGCCAACATATTTTATCATTGGGTCTGTCTTTGTCCTTTGGAGCATTTTAATAATAAACTGGAGTACATTTTAATAATAAACTAAAGTACATTAAAGACTGGATTATTTTGTGGATTAATCCAGAATGATTTGCTAATTAGAATTCTGCTAATTAGAATTAGAATGCAACAATACCTCGTTTCCATGGGCACAGATTGACCAGCGATCTGAGCTGATCCGGGTTCTCCCGCATTCCTTCTCACCTGTGGTTACATCATTCTTCAGAAATTATTTATTTTGTAACTGTTTTATTTTATAGCTTGGCACCCTCTTGGTTCTTCTAATAAACATACCAACAATTCATGCATTTGCCCCACACCTGCTAATAAGATATGTTTCTACAAGAGATTACAATAGAAGAGTACAAGACACCGACAACCTCCATATATCATACCCAAATCAGGAATGTGTCCTTATCAGTAACTTTCCACAAGCTTGCCTTTACATTGAGGATTTACACAGACACGGCATAGCACATAGAAAAACATTATACAAACAGCACCTTATTATACAAGTAACACCACTATGAATTTGACTGAGACTAACCATATCTCGCTTTATGCCCCACCCTTTAAGATAGCCTTTGATCTGTGCCGAATCAAACTGGTTGACCTACTGTTAAAAAGCTTCATATCATATTGACAACCAATTGAACCCCTCGTATTACCCTTTCATGTTGCATTTTAAGAAGCCATGAATTTGGTTAAACATTTCAGTAATCACAATATCTCAAAATTAAACACACCCTGAAATATTTATAGAAAATGAATTTATGAATCTCACAGTGGTAAAGATAACATGTACATTAACCTTGGGATTGTTTTAAATTAATTCCAGCTGCCTTTCCTATATCTGACTGCTCTATAAAAATATATATAACAGTCTAGATTAATTTTTTGTAATGGATGGACCTGTGGGTACAGATGGTAGAACTTGATTAACCTGTCAATCTTTCCAATTCACCATTAGGTATTTGTAATTCGTATGGATTCAAAGCATTCCATTCTAAATAGTGTCATCCCAAGGGTGTAAGCTAATGTGGGAACCAAGGCTGGTCACATGCAGTGTCTTTGGATTTCACAGCTTTGACAGCCACTCCTATGATGCAGGGTGTCAACCAATCCAAGCTCTTCTGCCCTGTGGCACTTCTAGAATTTTTTGATCTGTGGGTTTACAACAAGCATTTGAACCCAGGATCTGATACGTGATAATACAGTACATAAAAATAAAATAAAATAGAATATGCTTAATTGATTGATTGTAACAGTGATAATGGAAAATGAGTAGACAAGCTTTAAATTAAAACATGATAAATGTAAAGGCTTTTGGTAGCCTTAATAATGATGACAAAATATTGTAACTAGGGAGTATTAGAGCATTGCACAATACATGTATTGATATAGTGCTACTTTATACCAATTAAATCTTAGAATGTTTAAACTTCATTTACCCTAATAAAAGGTGTACAAACCACAAATGTAATAACTGCCCACAAATTTAATATCTCCCACAAATGTAATAATCTCACCCAAAAATGTTATACCCATCTACCAACTTTCAGTTATTATTTATTACAAAAAAAAGAAACAAACCAAAAAAAACATTTGTCATAATTAACTACAAGAGTATATACTTTAATCATTGGGCAGTCATTATTGTGGGTATGCGAATCGCTTTTTTCAAAATCTTGATATCCAAAACCGGCACTAATGAATATTATTAATTATAAGTTCAACTGTTATTTAAATACATAAAGAAATATGTGCTAAGTAATTTCATGGGCATTATCATGCCCTAATTTAACAAACAGAACCTATGAGGTGGACTGCAACTTTGGTTACCGGAGCAACCTCAACAGTGAACGTAAAAAAATAAAAGATGACTTGAACTATATATATTTTTGTTAACATTAAATAAAAAATAAAAATAAAAAAAATCACCAGAACATATTTCATTGGCCTTGCTAAATGTAATCCATGTAGCCTATATCATAGTAAAACAATACGCTCAAATGAATTTCTTAACACATCGCAATAATGCATATTGTACTGTTTAAACGGTAAAACAGGGACAAAACTCAACTTTTAGCTATTGAGCAGTTTTTAAACCTTGTAATAAATATTTCACCAACAATAATATACAACAATTCTTATATTTTCACTCACCACTGCTGCTGACTGTCTGTGCCAGGATAGGGTGGAGTCATTCCCTGAGATAGAGGCTTGGGACATACCACTTTCCCCAAACAGCTGACCTGTTCATTCAGGAAAGCTTGTTTTAAGTTTTTTTTTTAATTATTATTTTTTTTTATCACAAACCAGAATTACCGTGCAGGCTTTCATCCAGAGCTTCCACCAAACATCAATATTTTGTCACATTGCCTCGTCGTGGCCAGTCTAACGCCTCCGTCAACCCCAGGCCTAATATTATATTAATAAAAGCCAAGGTTTCTGCAGCGTTCTCCTAGACATGACAGTAACTGCTGACATTTCTGAGATTTTATATCTGCATAAGGTAAATCAATTAAGTTTTGTAATTAAGACCATTACAATGGATTTGAAGAACTGATACTGTTTTTTCCCCCATTAACTGTGATATATAACCCCTGCTGTAGCTTTCAAGACATGCGACGTCTGTTCTTCAAGTGTATGTGGAAGTTTGAAGACATTATCTGACTTTAGTGCTACGTCAGATGTATAAACGTGTGACCACCCATTGGCCCAAGCATTCATAAACCCCGCCTAGTCCTTGTTGTCTGACTGGATTCCCTGTGTAAACTGGAACACTGACGTTCATCCCGACCTTTGGGGAAAGGTTCACCATCATGTAAACTATGCGGGTGCCACACCATTTGACGTATTGAGGAAGGCTGTTAGTCCCAGCATTTATGATTCTCCAGACAAAAACAGGTAACTGCTGATTTAAAGAGAAATTGAAATGACACCATAAATAATTAGAAACATATATAAAAAAAGCCATTACAATGACAATTTAATTTATTTACTCTTTAAGAAAGTGGCTACAACTTGCAGCAGCTACAGCACTGGTATTGCCACCCTAATAAGGCCAGCAATATGGTGGCATAGATGTGGTAAAGTTGAGTACCTGTATGAAAAGAAGGTCCATGTTCTGCTCACCTGGCATAGCTCCAGTCTAGATTATGCAGCTGAACCAATCTCTGGTATAGCGCAGCAGCATTACAAAAGAGGAAACGACATAGAGATGATGGATAGCTTTTGATCTGTGTGGTGTCAGGGCTTAAACAATGCCTGTAAACCCAACTGGGCTCGCTCATTATACTGAAAAAAGTTTATACAGTATAGCCCATTGGAAAGGTTACCAGGCTCTGGATAGCAGATAAGAAATTGTTGGTGTCAATAGCAAGTGGCTGGGCATTACAAACATGCTGCAACAGCTGTTGAGTTGCCAGATGATGTATTTGGTTGTCATCCAGAATTTGCTATTATAATCTCGAAAGAGTGCTTTCTTTTTCTCTCGATAGCTGATCTTGATCAAGCGTTGCCTTGTGATGCAGTATGTTTTCACAACATAATCTCTACAGTTAGTGTTGTGTGTCAGCTTTTAATGAGGAGAAATAGATTTTTTTTGTTTGTTTGTTTTTTTTAGACTTGGTGAAAATTTAACCCAATGAGGTTTGGATTCAGGTTCTGTAAAGACTACTTAAAGAGCAACTTGATATGGGTATGACATCACAGCTATTACTTGTTTAGATGCACTTTCTATTTGAGTCCTCACATCTGGGTGGCATTTGGCCACGCAGATGTCTCTGAGCGACCCCTGGAGACCCATACCAGAACCATACCAAGTTGCTCTTTAAGGAATAGTTGTACAAGATAGACAAATAATTGTTATTACTTTTGGGTTATTTATACAGAATACAGCAAGCAGAATTCTAATTAGCTGTTTATTGAGTGCTACAGCATGTTTCTAGCATGTACTGAATAATAGTGTACTGTAATTAGTAAAATGTATTTATTTTATTATTATTATTATGGTGGAGTCAGAGGTGGGGAAGGAGAGGAAAATCTGAGCATCATCAGCATAGAAATGGTATAAGAAACCATAGGATGCGATGAGGGGGCCCAGGGAGCGGGTGTAGAGAGAGAACAGAAGAGGACCCAAGACTGACCCTTGGGGGACTCCAGTTAAGAGAGGGTGAGGTGTGGAGGTTGCTCCACGCCAGGTTACCTGGTAAGTGCGGTTGGAGAGGTAGGAGGAGAAACAGGCCAGAGCAGTGCCAGAGATCCCCAGGTCAGCAAGAGATGATAGTAGAATAGAGTGATCAACAGTGTCAAAGGCAGCAGAGAGGTCGAGGAGAATTAGGACAGAGGAGAGAGAGGCAGTTTATTTATTTCTTAGTAGACACCCTTATCCAGGGTGACTTACAATTGTTACATTATTTTTACATACAATTACATTATTTTTACATACAATTACCCATTTTTACAGTTGGGTTTATACTGGAGCAATCTAGGTAAAGTACCTTGCTCAAGGGTACAGCAGCAGTGTCCCCCACCTGGGATTGAACCCACGACCCTCCAGTCAAGAGTCCAGAGCCCTAACCACTACTCCACACTGCTGCCCATACAAATAAACAAATTAATAAAAAATAATACAGTACAGTAATAATAAATTCTAGAAATAATAAAACTGATAAAAATAATAAAAATAATATATAAGTCAATAAACATTACCATACAAACTGTCAGTTCAGGTACAGTACAGCAGTAATCATTGCCTGTACGCTATTTTAAGAAGTCTTTTAGGCCACATGAGCGTTTTAGAACCGAGTTAAGGGTTCAAAACCTGTTTAACAGTGCTTAAATCGATTTGCATCCACACTAAACACAGTTCATAACTGAGTTCAACAACCGAGTTTGAAACCTACTCTGGGGGTAGTCTCGAACTCGGTTGTCGGCATGACTGGGTTAGATAAACTGGTTTCACTGTAATCTGGACGTGAACCGTGTTCGAGTCTGGTAACACAGTATCCTCTGATATCCCCTAGTGCTTTGTGGTAGTACGTTGCCATAATCCCCCTGGTTACATGAGATGAGAATAAAGAAAAGACAAGCCAGAATTAAATACAGGAGGATTTATTCTTGTCATATTCCATTGGTACAGTCAGATATGCTAATGTACTGTAGTACACAAAACACTTTTTAAATTATCTTAGATCACATCACATATTAGCAAGTTAAAGGTATGTATTTCGACTTTTAATTAAATTAAAGAACGTCTTATCCGCCCTTTGTGCAAATGCCCATCTAATTTATTTACTATGGCATGGGCATTTTTTTCCCCATACGAATTATTCCCCTTCTGATTACTTAGGCACTTTCTCGTAGCTCCTCAATTCTGCTCCCGTGTTCAATGAAAATAAACAACAACATTTACAAGGGGGGAAAAAAGAAAGAAGATTGTGTATACATTACAGTGGTTTCTGGGATACAGTCATCCAACAAAGTGTTTTTTTCAACAACAGCTGGTTTAAAAACTCTGTTTCATCACGGCAATCTGGATGCTTTAACACTGTTGGGCTAGGGTTCAGGTAAATCGGTTTTTAACTTGGTTGTCGATTTTTAGCCGACTGCTTCAGGGACTACTGCTTTTTAAACTTGAGCTCTTTGACAACATAATTCTGACTGCTTTCGTCCCTTTAAGATTTCTCCAATAATGTACAGTTTGTCCTTAAGTGAAATTGATGATCGTTCAGCGCTGACAATGATAATACTGCATAAATTACAGAGAGCAAGGTCAATGATAATACTGCATAAATTACAGAGAGCAAGGTCAATGATAATACTGCATAAATTACAGAGAGCAAGGTCAATGATAATACTGCATAAATTACAGAGAGCAAGGTCAAGTTCAAACAGGAAGAAGTAGGCCTACGAGTACATAATATGCGCAGCACAGACCATTGCGTGCCATCGCGGTGCATGTGTAATAACAGGAAGTATGCACTATCAGAGTATGTACTAAAAGGAGAATTTAAACAGGATTTAACACGATTTTATTCGGTTCCATGATGCTGGTTGTTTATATCAGTATGTGTTATATCCCAGGTACATTGTAAATGGGTTTGACTGTATGTCCTTTTATTTTTGTAACATTGATTGAATAGTATTATAGAACATGGATAACAAAGTGCCCATGCATTTTTTATTTAGTCCACTTTTTAGTCTAGTATACAAGGTCAGTAATTTAGACTTTCAGCACACGTATGCATACTTGCAACAGGCCCTTTTTATAATGATGGAAAGACACTTGCATTCTCTCAGTACAGTGATGAGATGAGGGTGGCATCCAGACAAGTGAAACACATGGAGGGCTGGGTTGTGCTGTGCTGGCAGCTGTGCCAAGTTGTGTAAGGGCTACATCACAGTATTCGCTGCCCACTCTCCTCAGCAGATGGAGTTGTGTGCAACTTGTTTATTGCATCCTGTTAAGATTAGTGGCTGTACGGCCAGATGGGCCTGCAAGCACAGCTGTGGCTACAGGAAAATAAATTGAACTCTTACTACCATGTCCTCTTGAGATGTTGAAGTGTTGAAATCATAACAAAAATACTCTGCATCAAAAGTGACAGGACCAGTCTGCAATGTGAAGCAACAACTTAAAGATGCAGATTTAAATGCAATATAAACAAAAAACAAAAACTAATAAGCAGAGATTTCTACAGTGACCTACTGATGTATATACACAGCTTAAAATGCAGCTTGAAAAGAAATCCCCCAAAAATGAAACCCTCCAAAAAACTAAAACAAATTGAAAAGACTATTACGCTAACATTAGACCCTTCATGGCAGCACTTTCTTTAAAGTGACCAGGTGATGATGCACACTTGCATATGTTAAAGGATGTGAAAAGATAAGCAGCATTTGCAGCTCAGGGCTGTTTCTGTATACTGAATAAATAGAAAAGTATCTCATCCTCAGCATCAAGTAATAGACAAAATGTTATTCCCATATTAATGATCCAACATACACCATTGAATGATGTTATGTATGAAGCGAGCGATTTCAAAGCCAGTTTTTTACCTACCACACTTTTGCTGTTTATGGTATTGAAACAGCAAGACATGAGATTAAAACTCCTAGCACTGCTACGTTCTTACAACAATTAGAAGAAAAAATACATATATATCTCTCCCTATAATACTGCAGACTATATAAAACATACCAAGCTTGACTGCCTCCCCCACCTTGTGTAGTGTTTGATGCCAGTACTTTAAAATGTCTTAATGGTTTTCCCGATGGAGAATGTGACCTTGATAATAATACTACTTTGTTGTTGTTGTTAATGGTAATGATAATAATAATAATAATCGTTCAGGTGCATACCAGTAAATTCTTTCACAATACAACTTGTGTGCTTTGTAGAGCCTCATATGATTTTATCACACTATTGAGTAACTGGTTACTCTAAATTAATTGCTATAAACCTCAAAAGCTTGGATTGGTTATAACCATTGATTATCCATATGGTCACAGTACCAGTGAATTGATATGGCTTCTTATTTCTCATTTTGTTCTACAGGATGTTTGTCTCGTCTTGGGGGCTGTGCTGATATTCCTTATAGTTGTGTATTCTTTCTTCTACCTGAATTTGGCCACAGAAATTGATCTGGACCTGGACCTGGATGACAACTAGAAGACACAAAGCCTTGCTTCGTTTGACCGCCTTGAGATGAACTCCAGATTGAACACACAGAGACTGGGGGAGGGTTAAGGATGATGTGTCCTCTCAGAATGTGTGTGTGTGTAATGTGTAATGTTTTCTCAGCACTGCTTGCATTCCAAGATCCCTGCAGTGCAGACTGGTCATATTTTACAACATGTGAAGATTTGGTTACAGTTGAAAACAAAATCAAACTTAAAAACAAAATAGCGCCACCTATGCATTCCACACCTTTCCTCCTTAGAAAAGCAGACTGTGTAAAGACACCCTCTTTATAGAACTTTCAGAAGTTGTAATGATGGGTTAAGGATAGTGAAGAACATTAGATATTACTTTCCCTTTAAGAGAAACATTGGAATCCTTTAGTAATAATGAAACAATTAGTATTTGGTCACCACGCAATTAGCAAAAATACAGTGCATGTTGTCTGTACCTAAAATGAGTTGACTATCCTGGAGGCATTAAAATATTTTGTTGTGGGGGAAAGCATGAATGAGACCGTCATATTTTTAAATAAGTTGAATTAAACAAAAATGTATTTATTTAAAAAATAAAGGACTGTATAACACTATGGGCCCAATTTAGGCAATGGTAAATACAGTAATCTGTTAGGGGACCAGATATGTAAAAAGTCAGATAAATGAATCCTGTTTTAAATACCATTATACACAGCTGTAACAATTACTATATTCATAGAATTATTGTTTTGAGATTGAGCTATTATTAGGGAGCTTCCCTAAATCCCTTGTTAGAAAGATACAGCGTATTAATGCTTGTGACAGAGTAGCCGTCTGCCATGTGGGTGCATGCATTCGCTGCTGAGTGACAGGCAGGAGATCGAGATGGAGGTTGAAGTTGATACGCCCCGCAGGTGAACAGGATTTATTTACATGTCAGCTCACTGAACAGCTCACGTGACACTACCAGAATTGGTAGCGCACAAGGTACAATCTCTGGACTAATCTTCACTGTTCGATAATAAAGTAACGTTGCTGAAGAGATTAATCATGGAGGATAAACAGTTAGGGCGGATATGTGACGGGTGAATACGCGACAGATTACTGTATGTCTTTTTTTCTGAAAAGGAATAAAACCTTTTTAATGGTATAGACCTTTTCGCAGTTGCCCATCATACCTTACACATGGTAAGGTTCTGCTTTGATGGGACTATGGAGTAATTACAGAAGTCATCCCATAAAAATTCAAGTGGAAACTATTGTTTTGTTCCCCATTGTAACGACTAATTGAACTATGGAGGGAAGAGACAAGTGTGTGTTCTCTTCCCAGGGTTTGTTGTTGAATAATGCCCAATTTATGGAATAACAATGTTTATTTAGCACCCCTCTCCCCCCACACAGTTTTTTCAGAGCAATAATATTGCAGCTAAGAGAAGGTAACTTATTGCTCTGGGAAATGTTGTTTGTTTGTTTGTTCTTTTTCCTTAACATTGGAAACACGATAATCTTTGATCAGTAATTCTCCCTGTATGTGTTCCTATGTAAAAACATTCAAGATCATAATGGAGAAGATTAGACATCTAATCTTGGCCTGATGATTAAAAGTGTGCCCAGAATACAAAGTAACCCTTTTAATCCATTCTGGAGATGTTCTTACATCTTTTTTGCTATCATTTATTTGTCTTAGGTATTTCCTTGAGAAAAAATGAATGTAAAATAAATATGAAGGATTCTGTTTTTTATAATTATTTGTTCTTGTATTATACATGATCATATATTATGCTGCAGTCTTACAATACATTTTGAATTTGTTATTGTTTTACTTATCAATAAATATATCTGATTATTTATATGTTATTGAAAACTGTTCTTCTATAAAACTATTTAAAAGAGTGATAACCAATGCTTTAAAAACAACTTCTTTACCTGTTCTAGCAGGTATGAGCAACTTTGAGCTAAAAGAGGGCCACAAAAAAACTTGCATATGTTAATGAAAAGAGCCACAATATACTAATTTAAATATGTGTTGTGCCTTCTTAGCGGGATCTCTATTGTGAGAGTGTGACATTGTTCAAATAAATAGCGGGAGTTGAGTTGTGGTTTGCTGCAGCACAGGGTGCGTGAACGTCTATACATGCAAGGGAGCAAGAATCAAAGTAACATTGTTTTTGTTAGGAGGTGTCGGATTTAAAATAAATACAGTAAAATCACACACACATACATGTATAGTGCTCAATGTATTTTAGGTGTATAAATCATTGTGTTGAAATAACAGTAATGTGTTTTGGGTAGGCTACACTTTACCTCATGAAAAAAATATAAATCTGTACAGTACACCTATACAGTATACAGTACAGTAGTAAAATCAAATGAATACTTAGCACACTTTCTTTTTGCTTTAGCCTGTGGGCTACCAGTATGCAAACACAAAATAATTAATGCTGCTGCATTGTACACATTGGTGTACAATGCGAATAAAAGATTATTTTAAATTGAAACGAAATGATTTTAGCTGGTTATTATTATTATTATTATTATTATTATTATTAACTTGGCAGCCTTGACAGTTAACACAAACTAGACCATGGTGCCGCATTGACAAGTTATAAAGGACCAGCAACAAAATTATACCACTAATTCGTATTATCATGAGTAGCCTATAAGCCAAATGTATGCTGTCCGTGTTTATTTAAGTTAGTCGGATGCAGTGCTAAATTGTGCACATTTACAAACCACCTGCACACTAATAGAATAGGTGTGGTTCCTATTCATATACAGATGTTCAGAATGACCTGGAGGGGTTAGCGGCACATGTGTGCAGTTTATTGCTCCCAACATGCTGGGGAAACCAGAAATGTCATAGAAATTTGTTTTCAAGGCTTGTAAGTACACCCTGCTTTTAGGGTAAAATAGGTATTTGGCTGTTCACCTCAACAATGCATTGACTGCCAGTAACAATTGTGACTGTTTCAAACATGCTTTCAAAAGTTCTTGAGAAATTGATGCAATTGTAAGTGTCGCAATTGCCTGCAGCTTCCGTTCATCTCATTATAATATTTGAGAACCCTCATTTGCACTCTCCGCCCCCTTTTTGCGAATTTATGCAGGAACGCTTAAACCGCAAACAGAAATTGCTGCTGCAAAGCATTCCCTAAAAAGTCGCAATTGCGCTTGTTTAGTACATTTCACCCAAGACTTCCGACTCGTTTGTGACTATTGTGACGGGCGCAAAACTTTAGCACACCTACCCCTATATGTTTTTTTAGTAGGTTAGGTAATGTATAACTCAGAATAATTTGCTACAATACAGCATGAACATATAACCATGTATTAACAGTGTAAAACTATGTGTCCCTTATTGCAAATAACCTTAAAATTAAAACAAATATTAAACGTACATCTTTTTTTCTAACGTGCAGAAGAGTAAGGCATTGTACAAAAAAAAAAGAACATCTTTATTATTGTTTTTTTCAGAGTCTGTTGTGGGTTAAAGTTATATTCCTCTGGCACTGTTTCAAGATTTCAACAGATTGCATTTTCTTGTATTCAGCATATATGCAACCCAAACAAGCGCACTGATGCCAACCCCCTAAGAGACTGGCCTAAAATAAAATGTTTGAGAAATAAAAAATATCACGACGAATAAATAATCTGTTAACTGTTGCGGGCCAAATAAAAAGGTCTGGTGGACTGGATGCTGCTGCCAGGCTGCCAGTTGTCCATCCCTGTGTTATAGTTAAACACAACCTGAACCAAGAGAGAATAAGTGTGGGCCAGTCTATATTCATACTTAAAATAAACGTGATTATGAGAAGATCCAGAAATCTAACTATAAAGAGACTGAACCTAACAAGACAATTCCAGAAATCTTGCGCTGTTTTGCACTAGCTACATAGGTTGTTCTGAACCAAATAAATGTTATATCAAACATGCATCATCATTTTAAACTACATCACAAAACCGATCTCAGTTTTGAAGCCTTCTTCTCAGAAAACTTGCACTTGCACTTCCTGGCTCATTTCACCTCAGCAGTGTCTTCTGTTTCAAAGCATGGACCTGGCAGAGAGCATGTCAGTCAAAACAAGAAGCCGCTGGTTGGTTAATGAATGGAAAGAAGCATTTGAAAAAGTCGGGACAGTTTCTGACAAGGCTTTTAATAAAAAAATGAAGTGCTTAGAAATTTAGTTTTTTTTTGTTCCCTGACCGTTTTATGTAATCATTTAGTAACAGACCAAATAAATCCACACATGCCTCTTTACGGCAAGACTTCTGTCTACTTTTAAATGTAAATCCATTAGGCTATAAGTCAAGTTATATTTAATAGCCTTCAACAATGCCAACATCATTACACCAAGGGACATCCAATTAAGAAAGAAAAGTGTGTGCTAGAAATGGCAGGTGTTTTTTTGTGAGGAAAGTTTAACACCAGAGAGAGTAATATAGTTAACAGATGTTAGTATTTAGTTCTGCAGTTGTTTAGATAATTCGACTCCTTATTTGTTAATGTAAAGAAATGGAAAACAATACAAAGTACAAAGGAGAAATCACAAACTTTGTAACAGATTGCCATAATTTTTAAAATAAAAATAGCTGAGGCAAAACAATGACCTTCCATATTCTGTGGGCAGGCACAATGCAAACAGCCCCCCCCCCAATATTTAGTACAAAACACAAATTAATTTCATGGCTATGCCAACAATAAGCAAAGAGGATTTGTAAAAAGGACACGTTACATCAGGGATTGGTTCCTGTTCATAAAGCCCCTTTGATTTTAATCTTTGTGTTCTGTTACCTTCTTTTTTGTTTTTTGTGCAGCGCCTTGAACCTTGTGGTATGAAAGGCGCTCTATAAATAAAGATTATTATTATTATTATTATTATTATTATAGAGTATTCAATCTTTTAAAACAACTGTTGACCAATGTAGCCTTTAGAAATGGTATATGCATTTGCATATTATATGTATAAGTCAATTTATGGGCATCATCTGGTTTGCTGAAATTGTCCAATTGATCTTATTGCTATTTATCCATTTCAAGGTTGTGGTTTATATCATTAACCAAGTCCTTGGTTTTACAGTGTGTCACGTGATTTTTTAAAAATATCACAAGAGATGTTCCAGGTGTATCACATCTGTTACTCAGTTAACATAGCTAGTAAGCATGCAAAAGAAAAACACCATGCTAAGGAGATACCTGGATGTAAATTGAACAGAAGCTCTTCTAAAGAGTAAATGTATTTTTTTAATATTCTCAGTGATTCTGAGTTATCATATCTAGGAGCTTGGCTGGTCTCACTCAGAGCCACCCACAAACACAAAATGCAGTGCAGTGATTTAGTTGTAATACAGCACCCACTCGATATATCGCGGGTGTCGGGGTCCAATACAAATCTGCTATTATCGAGGGCCGCAATATAGCGAGAGACCCACAGAAAAACAAATAGGCTAATAACAAATACTGTACAACCACTCCCTCATTTTACTGGGGCTGTCAGGGTCCAGTATAAATCCTCTACGCAACCTGCTTTTTCTCATTTTTCATATAAAAAGCAGCACACCTTTTTAATTCGTACTGCGGAGGGTAGATGAGTCTTCCTCACATTTCTCAAATGCACAAACGTCACTGACGTCACTGCCCTGTGACTTTTGCTAGTGCATTGCTGCCACAAGTGAACACCATGTTGGCTAAAATAAAAACCACTTCAGCAAGTAGATATTTAATTAGCTTTGTGTTATTGTGCAATACGTGTGTATATGATAACAGTACGATACTAATGTTTTGTTTTTAATTGTTTTGTATATTTGTGTTTGTGATGTGCAGTACGAAATAAAAACAAACAGTAATTCTAAATGCTTATGTATATTGCAGCTAAGGCATATGCAGTTAGACATTAAAAATGGGGAGCCAACTCCAGGACCGTGATATATCCGGATCTGCAGTATAGCGAGAGGCGATATAACAAGGGGTGGGTGTATTTCCCTATAGCTAACTTTCAGCTACATTCCCCTTTGCTTTTGAATTCTAAGTGCCCAGGGACTTTCTGTGAACATGTTTGGCTCCACCTGGTCAATACTAGACAAGTTAATGCAACATTTTTTAAGGAAATATCATTTGTGGAAGGAGGGACTCAAAGATTACTAACTAGATGATAGAATTTTCCAGGAAGGGAAATTTGTTAACACGCTGATGGAGCAACAGAACTTAGATAAAGGCTGTCATTTTATTATGGGTTTTTGGTGATACTGTAACCACAAAAGCGACAATAACAATAGCAATTTTTGGATCATTATAAAGAGAAGCGAGTTGTGCTCATATTCAGATTTTTTTTTTTTTAAAGGTTTGAGATTTACTTTACAGTCCCTCCGCACATTACAATTTTTGTTTTTGCCAACAATATGTTAAAGCTGGATTTTGTTCCATTCTCTCTTGTCAGTTTACAAACAACCCATTGTTCACGAGTTAAGATTCTAAAAAGGATCTGCTATAGAAATGTACTAATACACTAGTTTTTGGCTAGATATTATCTTAGCTGAGATTTACAAGCTCAGGCAAGTAAACTAGCACAAGGAAATGCACTATGGAGAAAGACTGTAGAACAGTTTCCAGTTTATCTGTCTCCCTTGAAATGATTAATTGAAATAGACCTTTCTAGGAGGTTGGCTGGCCTCACTCAGAGCCACCCACAAACACAAAATACAGCGCAGTGATTTACCAGTCTGTTAGTGTGACCTCCCAAGTTCTTATAACTACCGTACAAATACTGTATAACAGGCCATAAAGTACATTAATATATGATTTTTAAAAGAAATTATAGTACCGTCAACATTAAAGCTGCAAAAGTCTTAAAAGAAAAATTAAATAAAGAGCACTGGTGTTTAGGACCGCCTGTATGCGTGCTTCTCTTGCGAGTTCATGTAATGTTTTTTACCATGGGCATCAAGGACAGCACTGTTTCACATGACAAGCCTACACAATGTTAAATTCGGAAATTGTAAGTGACTATTCCTCATTGATTACCGACTTTGTTTTCTTAAGGAAAGTTAAATCTGGCGAGTGCCTGCTGGATTTCTTTTTTAAGCTTTAGGTAATTTCTGCAGAAATTACTCACGTGAATGTCTTTGTTCCATTTAATAATACTGTATCTCTAGGGGAAAGTTGCAATGCATTGTACATTATATTGACTTTAAAAATTGACCTTCTTTGGTTCTGTTTTTGTTCCTGCTGTGGGTAATAATTCTACACCTGGATGGAAGAAACTGTTGCTATAGTGGCTGAAAAAAAAACAACATAATAAATAAGCTGCTTTTTATATACCACTCTATCAGTTCTTTATAATTGCACAACATTGCTTCCTCCATATAAAAAATGACAAGTATGTATCTCAAGATTTTGTTTTTATAGTTGGATAGTTGGGTATGATTTCTTTAGGACAGTGTCAGCCAAAACATGTTTAAACATGTACTTATAAGCTCAAACATCATGCACTGCAGCAAATTCCACACTGTCGTTGGGTTGAATGGCACACAGTAAATAATTCATACTTTAACGACAACGATACCAGCACTGTAGCCAATTCCAGCAGTCCCTTCATACCTATTGGGCTCTGAGAAATGAGTTTGTCTACAATACAGCAAGTTGTAAATAAGACCTTTGGTGTAATTTTATAATATGTTTTATTTTCTTTTTTATTTAAAAAAAAAAAACACAATTTAACTGCCAAATCTTTATTTGGAGTATTATGCACATTATGCACAGCTGGCTTGGTGGCATTAAACAAATGTTACATGAGGGGAGTCTGTGTATCAGCAGGCATTTAAAACCACAATCACTCATTCTTCAGTCCTAACCACATTATATTGTTTAACTGATTGCCAGATGGACAGAAGATATATTTTATCTTTTGGAATATGAGAGCAATAACTGGCTTATATTGTTTCATTGACAGGTGGAGACAGGATTCTAGTACTTTCTCTGTGGGTTATTGGGCGAGATGTAACTGAAGGACCATTACTTTCTTAGATGTTCCTGTCCATTGTTCTGACAGTTCTTTCCCTGACAGGTCGTTTGTTTAGTAATTGGTCGGTATCCTTGGGTTCCAAGACTGTTTAGAATTTTTATTTTACATTTTCAGTGATCAAATGTGAAATACCTGTCAACTCTGAATCAACCATATCAGTGAAAAGTGGAAAATTACCAGTCAGAAATACAATCCTTTGAAGTATGAATCGTTGATAATTATTAGACAGTCCACAGTCTTTTTTCACAAGGTCGATATTGATGGCTGACATATTCAGTGTTATAAGTCAACAGAAACAAACACATGACTTTAGGAGTAAGACGTGTCACTATATAGACACTCAGTTTTCTTTTAGACATGTTGAAGGTCAATTTTCTTTTTCTAATACACAGTCCCCAGTTATTTTAAGATAATCTTTAACTCAAAACCAAAAATACATTGTAATTGTATACATTGTAGATGTACTTTAACAATTTTACCAACATACTGTATGGAAGCATAGTGCTGCAGTGGGACTCATTTTTGACCTTGCTGGAAAATACAGCCATTGATCTTTTTGCAAAATACAGCAAAGCACAGATAGACAGCCTTTAAACTTAGATTTCCTGGATCATACCAGTTTAGAACTTTCTGGGTAACTTATATTTGATCTTCCTACAGGCCGGAACATGTTGACCAGGTACAGATTCATAGGCAACTGGAAGATTTGTATTATCCCCCTACTAAAAGCCAACACAACTAAAGCTTGCTCTTGTGGGTGAAGTGAGTAGGAGTGCAGATGAGTGAAATATGTCTGTGTGCTGTGTGCTCTGGCGATATTTTGACTCATTATTGCTGGTGGTCCTGACTGCTGTAGCTTCAGTGTTGATGGGTTGGAGAGGTCATTCCCTGGAGGATCATGTTTAATCCCTATCTTTCCTCTGTAACACGCTGACAGGTAAGCCCTGACAGCTGCCATCAATCACCCCTCGCACACACCTTCTGAACAACACCATTCGACTATCGGCAACGGAGCAGGGAGACAGTGAGCTGAAGTGTGCCCAACACTCTAGTTAGTCCCTCAGGGCTGAATGCATTTTTTGATTTGTTTGGGGATTTTTCTTTTTTTTTTTTCCGCACCGTGTCAGATATAGTGCATAATTTACATTTCAAAGAATAAATGCACATCCTCTACTGTAATAATAACAATGTTCATTTGCATTTGAAATTATTTCCTGGTTTGTTTGTTTCTTCAGTGCAATATAAATATAAAACATGCATCTTCATTTTTTGTAAGAAAATGTGCAGAAACAGACTTTTGGTTTGATGATTATATACAGTTAATATAGTGATAAAACCGAATTTACAATGATGTTCTACCCAACCTACAGGAGCACCAAGCCAATGTCTCGTGGGATCTAAAATCGGCAACTTGGCACATCCAGGACCACAGGCGCCAGGTTTATATAATTTTTGGTGGTGCCCAGCAGGGGTCAGAGTCCCACACCCTATATTTGCAGCCAGATAAAAAAATAAATAAATAAAAAATGTATGGATGGACTAGAAACAGAAAAATGTTTAACAGTTTCCCTATATTGCATAAAACCACTGCCATAAGAAAAACTTATCATGGTTGTATTTAACTATCTATTGTATTACATATTATTGCAGTATGACATACTGAGTTGGAGTACATTGTCCTATAAAATTGTATATTACATGATAAACAACAAAGCTCTGCTGAATACAGTAACAACCAAGTGATGATGGATCCATAACCCACAAAAGCAAATACTTACTAAAATTGAATTTAAAGTAGATCCCACTTTTGTGATGTTCTAATCGTTTCCAGGTAACCTGACAAAGTTCTCTGTGTTGCTGCTCTGGCCGCCCAACACTGATCGATTAATTGGGTACACAAGTAAATATCGATGATTGTTCCGCCCACATACATTTTCGCTCCATTCCTCTCCCCGCAACGTTATTAGTATTATTATTTAGTAATCTATATAAACTCGTGTCTAGTTTACATAGATTACATTCCAAAGTACTGTAATCTATATAAACTAGACACAAGTTTTTGACAGCTGCCGCATCACGCATTGCATCTAGGACACAATCCCTTGACTGCATGACTCACCCAGCACACCACACGGTTACGTCTTTACCAGGTGAGCCTGTATAAAAAAAGCGTGTTCATAGATGTGTTTAAGGTAAGCAGCAAAAGCTAAATGTGGTGCTACTTTTGCCGTCTTGTTCTCTGACATAATTATATGACAGACCTGATGGCCCTGTGCCCATTTTTAAAAGGTGACGAGTCCCATGGTTAAATGAGCGAGTTATTTGTAAGCGTATAAACATTCAGCAGGACGCTGGGAAAAGGGGAGGTGTTTGGAAGTTGCAGGTGTTCAACAGATGTGTCCTGAAATGAATTCTCCTGGTTTGCTTCCAGCTCCCTTTTCTGTTTGTACTTTTTCATTGTGTTATTCATAAGCGCTCAGGTATTGCACACCTGGGCTGTCTGCTAGCAGTCACAAAACCCCACAAAATGGAATAATGCCAGCCAAGTCCTTGCCAAGCTGGGGACCATGCTAAAATGCCACGTGCTTATTCTGAGAGCTAAAATCAGATTAAAAAAATAAACAACGTATCTCTGCAACAAAAAAGCAAACTCTATCTGCATTTCTCAGAATTGAGTCAGCAGCAAAGTCATGTACTGAAAAATTACCATTTGGTGTAATCTCATTTTTCTTTTTCTACATTTCGACAGCAATAGTCTTTCATGTACGTCATAATTACTTTTTTTTCATAGTTTTCTTGTCCTCATCTTTATTATTACTAATCGAAACAAACAATTTTAGTACATTGCAAAGTTGTATGAGAAAAGGCTTGGCCCAGGTTTGGCCAAGTGACAAAAAGACTGCTGCTGTTTTTTTTTTTTTTTTAACTGTTTAACTAAACAACAGATATAAATAAGTTACTTTGGAAAACCTGGCAGTAAAGTATGACATTGTCACTGTCACCCTGTTATCCTCTAATTGTTTCCCCTATAGTGTAACAGACCTTAGCGAGGATGAAATACAAGCCATGGGGCAGCAGGGGCAACAAACCTGAAAAATGTTCAAATTGTTTTCTTTAGAACTTTGTTATATTGTGTACCTTGGTCAGTATTCCTGGGCAAACAAAGGGGGTTATTGTTGCTAATTACAGGACAGTTTACTTGGCCTCTGGCATGAGGAAAAGAGCCTCTTTGAGAAAGATGGTATTGCATTTATAACAAGTGCAAGCTACCAAGTATGTAATTAATGGATCTAAAGATATAGGTCCCCCGGTCCCTTTCAGTGTGGTTCTCACATTGATCACATAGCGAATAGCCCCCAAGGAAGAAACTTCAATTTGAAGCTTCTTCTTTCAGGGTCTTTTCTCCCCTTTCTTGTAGCGCATTGTGCCGGCTGTTGGGGGTCTAAAGAGGTCAGAGAAGGAGATATCCTCTCAGAAAATTAAATGGGTATTAAAGGAACAAAGCACGCCCTTTTGTCTTTGAATTTTTTTCCACTCAAAAAAGATTTCTTTAATGATTTTGCAGCAACAAAGAAAAAGTATAGATGATTCATTATCCTAGTTTGTGTATTTTAAAAGTGTGCTGGCATCAGATACATCTATGGACATTCATAGTTGTTTTTGTCCTTTCTTTGTGTGGATCTTAAATTTTAAGTACAAATCCTTCACAGTTAAAGTTAAACTTCTGGACCTCTGTTGTGTCTAAGGCTGTGTTCACACTGGGTCTGTTTAGAGGGCTTGGTCCGCACTCAGTATGGTTCAGTATGTTTGGTGTGAAGTGTGAACAACAAAGTCTGCCTGGGAAACAAACTGTTCCGAGTCCACATAAAGAGGTTTGTTTGCTAAACGTCATTGTAAACAACTGCTGGACTTGGTCCTTTTGCACATAAGAAACAAACTATAAGGTAACCTGACTAGTAAATAAGTATTTCACGCATAGTTTAGTTCATATTCTGAGGAAACAAGTAGAGCAAAAAACTTTGCAGTTTTTCACTGCCGAAAATCTGGTAATCCTAACTACATGGACAGTGCAAGGAACTGAAGCTGATAGAAATTTGGTCAGACACCAAAATCCAAGCCGAACTGGACAAAACTCATAGAAAATAGTAATATATTCAGTCTTTCCTCAAATTAGTTTGTTTAATG
Source organism: Acipenser ruthenus (assembly GCF_902713425.1). Taxonomy (NCBI): domain Eukaryota; kingdom Metazoa; phylum Chordata; class Actinopteri; order Acipenseriformes; family Acipenseridae; genus Acipenser; species Acipenser ruthenus. The sequence goes on along the minus strand of NC_081191.1, from coordinate 14,755,821 downwards.
CCGACAGTAGGAGAACCACAGAGAACCATGCAGAATTGCGTAAACTACATTATTCGACTACTGTCAGCATTCAATAAATTGATTAATTAAATTAACTAAGTAAGTGCTCCCCCAGTGCTTTCTTTCACAGCAATATGTAAGAATCTAAACCATGCTATATTAAGAACCGGAGCAATGCATCAATAGCTGTCATCTTTCAATATACCTTGCATGATATTGTAAACATCCGGTTCACACACCATATAAACTAACTGAGTGCAATTAAAAACTGCATTGTGAACACAAACAAACTCGGTCCAGAACAAAATGGGAAATGAACCAGACCGGTATATATAAAAAGAGTTTCACCTGGATTATTGTAACTACAACTATATTGCAGGTATTCAGGATTTATTTTGCCTATCAGCACCTAATGGACGGACACCAGATTATTTAAATGTCTCTATAAACAAGCTTAGAGAAGGTCACAGGTGTAGATATCTGCGGGCACTTCACAGGCCTCTGAAGAGAAATAAATGGCAGTGTATCTGGCCTGAAACAAAAGCTCCATAAAGGTCAGCGCAAATGCACACATGGCTCACCTTTCATGGGGATACTGATTGCTCTCACATAAGGTCACGCAAGGTTGTTGCTTTTAGCCTCTAGTTTGTCCCCAGATTCAAATCGCTGTTAATATGAAGTTTGCACAGGTGTCTGACTCCATTATCCAAACTGTTCAGAATATTTGCATTTTACTTTTATACCAAATGTAAACCATTTGTGCATTCAATACTAAAACTGTGCTTGTGAGGCTCTTTGGTGTCTTTTGTCTCTGAAAGTATGTAAAACACCAGCTCCCTGCTTTAAAAATAGTGTAGTTCAAGGGGTTAGTCCCTTAGGTATTTCTTTCAATGCCCTTTATCATTCAGCAGTGTAAATTAGAATTTCTAAATTCATAACAACATAGGAACATTTACAAAAGAAAGGCGGTCCTCTGGTCCATCAATACTTGTGGTTAATCTATTCACTCCCCCACTTCGAAGTCCCCAATGCTTTGCTTGCTGCTCAATACAATCTGTGCCATACTGTTTTTACTGAAACAGCGGGACAGGTGAATGACACAGATTTAATATTCAGTACCTGAAATTGCATTTATTATCTCACTAGCAAGGGTCTGATAAACTATTAATTTCCCCACTACTACATTAACATTTTAAATACAGAGTACACATAAAAGAACAAACAAATACATATAAAGATAATTGTGTTCATCCATTAACTGCAGTACATTTATAGATGACCATATGGCTAGTTATTTGACCTTGTAGCTTCATTAAGTACCCTCTGCTGCACCTTAGGGCAATTAATCACTGTCACATATGGCAAATGACATTTAATAGAGAATAGTGTAAGGTACTGCACGCAGGCAATAAAAATGTGCATTATAAATATCATATGGGAGATACTGAAATTGAAGAAGGAATCTATGAAAAAGAGTTTATGTTGACTCAGAAATGTCTTCATCTAGACAATGTTAAAACTTTACAATGCATTTGTAAGACCTTATCTAAAATATTGTGTTCATTTCTGGTCACCTCATTACAAAAAGGATATTGCTGCTCTAGAAAGAGTGCAAAGAAGAGCGACCAGAATTATCCCGGGTTTAAAGTCATGTCGTATGCAGACAGGCTAAAAGAATTGAATCTATTCAGTCTTGAACAAAGAAGACTATGCGGTGATCTGATTCAAGCATTCAAAATTCTAAAAGGTATTGACAATGTCGACCCAGGGGACTATTTCGACCTGAAAAAAAAAAACAAGGACCAGGGGTCACAAATGGAGATTAGATAAAGAGGCATTCAGAACAGAAAATAGGAGGCACTTTTTTACACAGAGAATTGTGAGGGTCTGGAACCAGCTCCCCAGTAATGTTGTTGAAGCTGACACCCTAGGATCCTTCAAGAAGCTGCTTGATGAGATTCTGGGATCAATAAGCTACTAACAATCAAACAAGGAAGATGGGCCGAATGGCCTCCTCACATCTGTAAACTTTCTTATCTTCTTATGTTCTTATCTGACCATAATGGATCCCTTTCAGTGTCTTTATGTTTAATATTAAGACTTCTGCCTCCTCTTATAATAATCTGAAGATTGGATCCCAGCTATATCTACTTTTTTATTTTTATAAATTACCTTATTTATAGTATAATCTTATTTAGTGGGGAAACAATAGCACTGGCTACAGTCAAGCATATTCTTTTTGTAACAGGAAGGAGGCTGGACGTAAACCAATGACTATGCACACTGCAAGCAAGTGCCTTAACCACGATGCAAAAGATATTGGGTTAGTTTGAGACCACCAAATTCATTTAACCTGTGACATGAACCAGATTAAAAACCAGGGTCTGCATCGATGAAAGACATGAGAGAATTGTTCATTTGCATGCTACACCATCTATGCCTCTAAATGATCAATTTTTTTTTTCTTTTTTATATATCCTCCGTAATGAAACAATCACCTTTAAAGTCATTTTCATTTGAGTAAATGAAAACAGACCAGACACCTTGCAAGGAGAAGAGACAGGAGAAGGACAAAGCTAATCACAGAACCGTGACCAAGAGGCAGGCTGCGGAGGGAAGCAGACACCGGAACTTGAAGGGATACAATGCACAGGATCACTCAAGACAATGATGTGCACAGTACTTTACTACAGTGCAGTATGTGCAGCCCAGAGATCCCTGGTTATATATATATATATATATATATATATATATATATATATATATATATATATATATATATATATATATATATATATATATATATATACTGTATGTACAGTATATGTAGATTATAGGAAAAACAGATGAAGTCAGAAATAATGCAGGTAGTTATTCTGTAATTAATTGAGTTGTTAGGTTTTTTTATTTAAACCTGGTGCTCCCACCAGAATAGACTGAAATCAGTACTATCAGATTCAAGCTATTTGTAATCAATACACTTATATGAAGGACAGTTAAGAATGGGCCTTTCAGTGAGGACAGTGAACTTGGAACTATTTACTGTAACTGTACTGGTGTCAGTATGGGTATTTCCAGTGAAAAGAACTAAATTGTAATAAAAGACAAAAGCAGTACTTTTCTGTGTTTCCATGATTTGAGACAGTTAATCAATATATATATATATATATATATATATATATATATATATATATATATATATATATATATATATATATATTCTAAATCACAACATAGCCACAATTGAATATTTGGATCAAAGAAATCGCTAACGTTATTATATATACATATGCATATTATGTATACTCTTTTTGGTTTTATGTAGATTTCCAATAAATGGTAAGTTCATATCCATATTGATGATTCCTGTGACATCTTGCATGCAATTTATTACAGATTACAAAAGTACTTTCCACAGTAAAACTGTGGAAAGAAATTAATAAATGTATTAAAGGCATATTTATAAATCATTTATTTTTTAAACTGTTGCCCTTCTTGGTCCATTAAGCACCATTGGCTCTGCCGCAGGATAGTTAACAGCCTGGGGCTGTGTTCACCAGTGGGTAGATTCTGTTTCATTGAGTATTACTTTTGAATTCAGAAAACACTTGGAATATGTCTGCATTTTCAACCTTCTTCAGTCAATTGTGAATATAAACATTCTTTCAGATTTCAGTACAGAGCACATTTCTTCCGAACTGAACAGTTGGCATTTCACTAAGAGAACAAACATAATAGAAATTCCTCGAGGAAAATCTAACAGTACCCTTGACCTGTGGCCTGAAATATTGTAGTAATGTAAAAGACCTTTACTTTTAAAGACCTTTGAAACACTTTGAGTCACTAGGTTAACATTCAGTATTTACAGTATCTGTATCCTATGATCTAGATGGATATGCTGCTTCTGCAATGACAATGCCAGAATGGTCTCAGAGAACATTTAAACTAGAGAAATTATATTTGCAGGGTTATATAATGTGTGCTAAATGTGTTGCTTGTGGAGGTTACTTGGATCAAATGGAAAGAGGGAATGCTGGGAACTTTTGATATATACTGTATCAGATCATAAAGGTGAAAATAGGAGGCACTTTTTTACATAGAGAATTGTGAGAGTCTGGAACCAACTCCCCAGTAATGTTGTTGAAGCTGACACACTGGGATCCTTCAAGAAGCTGCTTGATGAGATTCTGGGATCAATAAGCTACTAACAACCAAATGAGCAATATGGGCTGAATGGCCTCCTCTCATTTGTTAACTTTCTTATGTTCTCATGTTCTTATTAAAAAAATTAATTTCATTTTTGATTTGCTGGGGACTATTGTTCTTGTTTGCAGACTATTGATCTTTCCAGTGAAAGGGATCAGGCTCCTATCTTTAAGCTTTTGGTTGCTGTTTTGTTGCTGCAGTAAGCTTTTGAATGATTCATGGAGTAGCGTCCTGGGTTTCCACTTGGTAGAACAGGGTTTCTGTCTGGGATGAGAGATGCTTGGTGATCCAGGAGATGTAGATGGTCCTGAATGCCCAGAGGCTCAGATGCTCCAGGAGCAGGTATTTTAAATATACATTTAAAGTGTTCAGTTTGAGTGTAGATGCTCCTTTAGCCATAGTTATTCTGGGGGGATATCTCACATATAAACAACCTGTTCATCCACAGCTTACATTTAAACCTTCAGCTCAGTCTATGAATGGAATATCTAAGAAAGCTTGAAAAAAAACTTTAGATTTCTATAAAAGTATTCTTATCCTGTTAAGGCTGGTTATGACTAACCATTTAAAACTGTAGATGTCACACTCGTGGTGCAAAAAGTGGTTTAAATAATGTATGCCTTTTAACTTGTTAGTACTATCCTTGGCAGCTGCTCGATCATAATGTTTTTATTAAGTATCACATCTGTGTTGAATTAAAGCAGGAGCCTTTTCCTAGCATTTTGAAGTGAATGTCAAGTTAAACCTTTATATTTCTTCATTTTCTCCTCTGGCTTCTGAAGTTTTTCCAAGACAGCATGGCTGAGACAGACTGCAGACCTTGTCACAAGCTGGTACCATGGTTTAACTGCATTCTTGCTGTGTGATTCACTGTCTGGCTGTAATTCAATTGTTGATCTCCCAACTGCTCTGTTTATGAATTTACAGTTGTTTGGTTAAACCACCTCGCTCTGACTTGTAGATGCTTTAAAGACAAAGCAATGTCTTGTTTCAATATCAAGCTTCATCACAATAGATGAGTGGTTCTCAAGATAAAATGTTGTGATGTATATGTATGAGACTTCCATATACTGCCAGATGGAACAGGAAGACTTGCCCATGAATTAGCCAAGATAATAATAATAATAATAATAATAATAATAATAATAATAATCATCATCATCATCATCTTTATTTTTAATATAGCGCCTTTCACAATAAAAATTGCCACAAAGCGCTTCACATGAATAAAAACATTGATGAATATTAATAAAAGAATGCAAGAAAAGCAATATAAACAAAAGAAACGCATAGGGCCTCATTTACGAAAGGGTGCTAAACTTTATGGTACACGATAATTTCAATTACTGTGCACGTTAATGATTATTTACTATTGCGATTTTATTCATTATCTCACGAAATAGTGAGCATATTATGGTGCACACAAATTTTATTGTGCCATACTATGGTAAGCAGAAAATAGGAGGTGAAAATAGGAGGCACTTTTTTACATAGAGAATATGATAATGTATTTAAATGAGCATCCAGCTCACAGTAATGAGAGGAGCTGTATTCACATGGTATTTACTAAAGGACGTTAATTTTAGTGTGTGCATTAAAGTGATCATTTATTAGTGTGTATGGGAACTGGGCTTTAACCACTGATAGGCGTGCTACTTTTCATATGGAAGGAAAAGTAAATGGGTGGAGACACATATGGATCACATTAGTTTACTGTAAAGCTACGTCTTAGTTGGTGCTTATCTTGGCGAGAGCCGAGTTCAAATCAGCATGAAGTTTTAACATCTACTCTTGTGTAATGGAAATCGGGAAACAGAATTTGGCCATGCATGATAGATTTCTATTGGTATCTGTAAGTTCCATCTTTCTTACTCACACTCCGTTACCCCTTGATAAAAATGGAATTCAAGCGATTTATGATAGGTCGTTTATTCCAATCTAAATATAACTTAACTTCCATTTACCTCCCTCAGAAACAGCTACACATTAAGACAGGAAGAAGCAAATGAACAAGTCTGAAAAGTTAACAAAACAAGTCTGTATAAAAGGAGGGGGTGAACATTGTATTTCAGCTAACCTTTTCCAACCCTATGTTCTACAATAGCAAACTTCTCCCATCGTCTTCTTTCTTGGGAATGTGTTTGTTTTGCAATTTCCTCCCTAAGGCACTAATTTATCTTCAGTGCCACCTGGGATTGACTAACTGAAGCTGTCCTCTCCTCCTGGTATCTGAATCTCTGTCCACATAGAGAATCTACATACTGGGCTGCACTATATCGTAACCAGCAAACAAACATTCATCAGGATGTTCAGATTTGGATAGGAAGTACATATGGGTTGGAATACCATGAATCAAACATATGGCATAGATGCTATTATAATGTTGGTTTCCAATTACTTTCACCTTGCATGTTCCTGGGTTTGACATAGGCCCTCAGTTTTTTCCACTTTGAACATTGCTAGGCAACTCCTGGCTCAGGAGGGCCATTCCACTCCAGGTGTAATAAGTGTCATTAAAAGTTTGGTTTGATACTTTAGGATTGGGTCAGAGGTTTAATTGGTTCAATTGTATAATTAACGACATGGTTGGAAGAAAAACGTTGACTGGAAGGCCACCCCTGATTATGAATTGATGGAGTTTCCTGCTGCCTTCCAGTAGCAATTTCCCACTTCAGCTAGATACACCTCTTCAAACCTTCACTGCTGGATTCAGCCCTTGATTTCCCACTGCAGCTAGATGCACCTCTTCAAACCTTCACTGCTGGATTCAGCCCTTGATTTGCATAGAAGTTAAAGTAGTGGGCTGCTGTGTGTCATGCTCATGCGTTTTGGTTAAAATGCCTGGAATCTGGCAACCAAATAAATGAGAATTACTTTGTAAGCCAGCTCCTGGAAGCCATTGTGAAGCTTGGGATACCAATACTGCCCAGTAGCCTGTGAACAGTCCAACACACTGAGGTCATAAAATGAAAGACTGATGCAAGGCCAATAAGCATGCATCAATGATTAGAGGCATGCCTATATATAATCTGAGGACTGGCTGAACCACCATTAAGATGTATCTGTTTTTTTTTTGGTCAATGTGATCTTCTCCTCCCACTTTCCAAAATACTGCGTTTGAAAGCATTGTAAAAGGGTTAGTCCATTCTGCTCCAACAATCAAAAGAAATCCATTATGTTGACTCTTATTGTATGTCCACATTCCCTCAGTAGCATCATACCCGCATCCCTGTATGTCCATATAAGTGGAAATGCTGCCTTTTTAATAGACTCAACAATTCCACTGAGGAAATGGATCAAGGCTTAACTAAATTATTTCTGGTTTTACAGCATATGGGCTGAAACTAATTTATAGCTGTATTGTAAAAATATGTATTTACTACATATATGTATTTACTATATATATGTGTGTGTATGTGTAGTAGGTCTTGTAGTAAACCACAGGTAGGACACAGGCACAGACACACAGACACACAGACAGACAGACTTGATTTAAATCCACCTGCCAACAATAAATCAATTAACTGGGCCAACAAGCCAAACCCTGTGGCCTTCTGGGCAATGTGGTTTCTTCCTGACCTTGTAGTCCGGCCAAGACCTCTAGTGGTTGTACAGTGAAATCACAGGGCATAAAGCTCTTACCATCCTCAAGCTTATATAGTGCCCTTGAATGACTATATATATATATATATATATATATATATATATATATATATATATATATATATATATATATATATACATACACACACACACAGCTATGGCCAAAGGTTTTGCATCACCTAGAATTTTAGGATTGAAATATCATTTAAACAAAACCTATATGAATATAATTCAGTTATTTTATTTAGAAACTACAATATAATATCTCAAAAGTCTACAGGAAGCCATTATAGTAGTACAGTATTTCATGTTAGATTGGGAAATATCACATTTTTTAATTTTGTCAGTTTCTCGTTAAGTAGATGGAAAACTACAATGCAGTACGTCATTCAATATGTTAATGTAACAGTATACAGCAGGTTTCATTCAACTTTATGAAGCAAAATTAGTTAATTCTAGAAGGTGATGCAAAACGTTTTGCCATATCTGTTTATATATATATATATATATATATATATATATATATATATATATATATATATATATATATATATATATATATACTGTATATATATATATATATATATATATATATATATATAATTTACCTGATTGCAGCCACAAAGCAATTTTAATTGAGCATGTGTGCCACAAATTGCTGTCTGAAATGGATGGCCTATTCATCTCTGTTAATATTGTTACACTGAATGCTATAATTGCATCTATCAGTGTAACCAGATTAGAGAGGGTTCACAGAAGACATGCTCATATACTAAGGTAGTTAAGTAACAGATTTATCCATTAGTGGGAAAATGACAGCAACTCTCCAAAAGTGCTTTCATTAAAGTGTACTTTGAACAAGCCTGTTTGACTTTTGACAAATCAGTTTAATCATGTTTTATAAAGTATGCTCAATAAAACAGCAGTCTTTTAAAGTGAAATAGCTTTTTTTTTACATTTGATACAACACATTGCTATATATATACATATATATATATATATACATATATATATATATATATATATATATATATACATATATATATATATATATATATATATATATATATATATATATATATATATATATAGGCAACCTCGGTTAACTCAACTGGTGGATAACTCGACACCTTGGCTTAATTTGACAGACGGTCCCGGATTTTCACCATATAAAATATATGCATCCTGCCTCTTAATTGTTTAATTCGACACCACGCTTTACTCGTAACTCGACACTTATTACCGGTACTGATAATATATTAAAACCGGTACGGATAATAACTATTAAAAAGACTAGTGTATAACTCTACACTGTCATTTCATGTGACTGACCTCTGACTGCAAACGGATCGTTCATTCATTCGCATCTACCAAGTGCAGCTGGTTACAGTGTCAGTTCATAATGAGCAGGACGCAAAAAATTAGTTCTCGTTCAATTGGCTTTAAAGCTCAGGCTATTTGGAATAGCAAGTTTGTCAGCAAAACTTTCAAAGCGCATGTTTTTGCATGCGAAACAATCGACAATGTTTGATTTCTGTGTGAAATTGTGTGAAAAAAGTTGATTATTATTGTTTTATAATAAATGACCAAATAATTATTTGAAGTGACAAAGCCAGGGTAAGTGTGTATATTGACAGATTGGTCAGTTTTGTTTTCATTTATATATTGGTTTATTCCACCTTGGAGACTAACGTAGTTTGAAATTGTATATTCTTCCACTTGGGCATTTTGGGGATTTTTCTTTGGTGGTTCAGCTTCTTCAGAGACATTCATATCTTCAGGTAGATGGTCACTCAGTTTTATAGTTACTTACTGTAACTGTAAAAAATATGTCTACTGGTACTGTAAATTCTGTGAGGCAGCGCAGTGATTTCTAATAATGTGATGAGGCTCCAACTGTCCATATCCATCCAATATATGGACAGCTGGAACCTTGCTCGACCAATCAGATTGCTTGTTTCACGTTCCATGGCCAGACCTGGATTATAGCTAACATGACAGTATCTCATTTTTAAATCTGGTAGTGTGATTGTTAACATCATGACAACTTTTTTACACTTATAACTTTAAACTCTGTTCAAAGCTCTTTTCAAAATGGCTGCTCTAGTGCACTTTCAGTTTCTCTAAAATCACTGCAAGAGCAATTTAAAAAACAAAACAAAAAAAAAACATGCTCTGGGTTTTCTGTTCCGTACCACATCATGGATCGTTATTGCTGTTACCTGTTTGACAACGTGGGCAATAATTCTTACACCATCAGTGCACTAGAGTGGCCATTTTGAAAAGAGCTTTGAAACAGAGTTTAAAGTTATAAGTATAAAACATTGTCAGGATGTTAACAATGTAAAGAAAAATTACAGGTATGTACAGCTGTAGCAACACGTGGTGTGTATAACATTATATTTTTTGGAACTTACTCTTTTAGTCTTTTACTGAGTTTGAAAAGAAAACATGGAAAAATTGTTGTCTTTGGGAGAAGATACTGTCAAAAAGTAACACAATAACAATAATGTTTAGCACGAAAACACTACAGATAAGTGTTAGCTTAGTCTTTTAAATTAAATAAAAAAATATTAAAGGTTACAGTGCTTTTCTTTGTTTTACAGAGCCCACTGGTTGACGACATGGTTCTTTTAGCCAAACAGGTTCAACTGCTCTGATGTAACTGCAGCTTTAAATGGTTTTTTTTTTTAAAATGCTTTTTAAGTGGCAATGGAAACAAACAAAAAAATGAAGAGAGAGAAATGTATTTATGGGGCTGAACTTAAAATATTCTTTTGTATCCCAAAGGGGAGCTGTTAAATGTGCTGTTGCTGGTCAAACATATGTTTAGATGAAGACAAAAGAACTGCTAAAAAAAATAGCGTGTGCACATGCCAAATATAATTATGGTTTAACAGGAACGCTTACCCCATCGGACTGATCTGCCAGCAGGGGCTGATCGGAATATAAGGGGTTTATTCATTCAGCTGTGAAAGGAGCTGTAAACAATAACAAAACCTTCTTTCTGGAGAGACCAGTGAGAACTGGCAGGGAAACAATAATGCAATGGAGTAGATATCCAGGCCACCCCATCTTTCCAAGGCAGCCAGGGCCACGATCACATCAAATACAGAGGCAGGCCCATTTCTTTCAGAGTAATTCAATCCTTTTATTTAATTTGGTAACACTTTGCAATATAAGTGTGAAATTTATCATGAATGAATGGTTATTTTCTTTGAATTCAATAGGAAGTATTTAATTCATCACATGTTTTACTCTGCAACATTGAAACATGTTACCATTTGCATTATTTTATGTTTGACCATGCATGCAGTAACAAAGTGATTTTAAAATGATTTTGCATTAGCGGTAGACAATAGGTTTCTCTCTTAGCAGATGTTTGAAAAGTTTCTGCAAGTTAAATCGATAAAAAATGTATACGTGGATTGTTTTCAGAATAAAATTCCATATGTCAGTAAGCTGTTCTTCTAAAATGTTAATCAGATTCTCTCAATATTTAATATATTTATTTAATATTCCAACGACACGATTTTCTCTTTACTGTCTTTTTGATTTTTGCTTATTTACATATATACCAGTAATCTTTTCATTTTTTAAGTATCAACTGCTGATTTATGAAAGCACTCTATGTACAATATATTTCCAGGGGTGTTTTTTGTTTAAAGTCTATTGCCATAGCTATTTCCCACTACTGATCATGACTCATACTGGATGTAGTTAAGTGATACTGACATGATTGTTTTTAACGGTGATGTGACCTTTTGACTTCATAGTCAAGTGTAGTTTCAAATGGAATTTATGTCATAATTTGTAGACGTATATGGTCTAGTGGCAAATTTTATTTCACCATGTAATACAACTTCAGCACAACTAGAAAACAGCTTTAAGAACACAACTTTTCACAACTTTTCAGTGCTCGTGAGTGAATATTTTGGAATCTGTCTACATGTATCTTTTGCGTTCATTCAAATCCAATGGCAGAATGAGGACGCTCATCGGTTGTACAGCCAAATGTCTACAATATATTTCAAAATATGTTGACATTTTCTAAATTTGATATACCAGGGACTCTGGTACCAGTACAAAAAAAAATCTCTAAAAAGGGATCTTACTTTTACTGATGGCAGCCATTGTGGTTATTGGCAGTTTTTACAAAATGTTTATCAAAGTCAATGCTCTCTCTTTGTAGTTGTTTTCTACCTTGGACTTTGCTGCTTTTAAAAAAAGAAGTTGATTCTAATACAGTATCATACAGTAATATGTATCCCAGAAAATACATTGTACTGTAAATCAATTCCGCCATTTACTATTATTACCCTGGAAAATCAATTTGAACTGAATTATATTATTTCTTGAGCTCCAACATGCCTTAAAATAACAACAAATAATTTAGCATTAAACCTGTTCACAAATGGGTTAGGCGCTTTCCATCAGGAGATGAACCAGGCGAAGCCGTGTTTTTTTGAGGTCCAGGCATCTTTACCGAAGGGAGGATGCCAAAAAACAGAATCAATAGACCTAAAGAAATATGTTTTACTTATAGTGCGTTGAACAAAAAATAATAATCAAAATGTCCTTGACGATAGAGTGTGTGTCTGCTTGAATGAAGCACTTTATGCCACATTTATGATTCTGTTGTTAAATAAAGATCTTCTAACTTTACTGCCAGAATTTTTATTTTTTTTATCAACCTCCATTCAAACAAGGACAACCTAACCACTATTATTTTGTAACTAATATCATCTGTATTTTCCTAATACTTAATTGTTTACTTTTAGACCTATGTTGTGTGTTCAGTATGATATTGTATTGTTTATGGCTAGATTATTTACCATGCTTACAATTCCAGTTTCTGAAATGATTCCTCAAGGCTGACTGTGGGGAAGTGAGTTGGGGAAGCTTATGAGTTATGCACAAGCTCCAGGGCACAATGCTTCATCTATGGCTTCAGTACACAGCAAATTTAATATGCTCCTCACTATGTTTTCCACCTCAAAGCTTTTACCATGGTATACTTCAAAACAGTTTTGTATTTTTTAATAATTACAATGGTAACCAGAAGGCTGACGAAAGCAATAATTCCCCCATCTGAGCTTCCTTCAGAGAGAATAGTATTATGAGGGCACTTTCATTTGCATTGAGCAGTACCCTTTATTTACTGTATGAGGAAGAACAAAGGGTTTATATTTTAAAACCCAACTGCCTCAGGGAAAAATCTAGATAATTAGCAGAATGATGAGGCTCTGTGTCATTAACAACAGCAGGAGTTTCTTTGTTTTTTTCTCAGCCTTGAGGGACCTTCAGGGAGGGGGGGAGGGGGAGGAGCGGGGAGGGGGGAGGTGGAGGGCTTTAGGTGCTCTTTAGGAACAGTTGAAGTAACCTAGTCTTCACTTTCAGAACCCAATGTCTGAAACACCTCATGTGGTCCGCGCTCATTTAAAAGTATAAAAGCTTTATCCGTCTACAGGTTGTATTGTTTGTCCACTCTGAGGAGTCCCAGTGATGGATTCAGTAGCTCTGTGTACCCCATGCTGAGAGGCCAGCCGTTTGAGTGGAATGTGCGCATCACTGCACTAAAAAAAGATTGACCCTTGCAAAATCACTGTGACCTGCCATCAAGATTGCGATCTTGGGCATGACTGGTTTTGACTTGATCTTCATCTTGACATTCCCTTTCCGCTAGGCTGAGCTCTTAAACATACCAAACGTGTCATGTGTAGCAGCAGTGACAAATGTATGCATGTGTGTATTGTATACCTTTTTCTTTCAACATTTTCATGATTGCTGAGGAAGTGTGTACATCTTGGATGATGTCGTGGTCTATTTAGTTGATCTAATAGGACTTAAAGACTTCTGTACATTTTTCTTAACCTTGAGAGAGACAAATGGCCCTATTTCAATGAATTGCACTGTTTTTATCAATTGGATTGTTTAAAAGTTGGCCCATAATTACTAATCCAGTACAGTAAGTAAGATGACTACTTTTTCAGTGGATATTGGATAATGTACAGCTATGGACAAAAGTTCTGCATCACCTAGAATTTTAGTTAGATTTTGAAATGTTACATTTTTTTGTTGTTGTCAAGTGTAAGAAAAACTACAAAGCGGTATGTAATTCAATATGTTAATGTTAATGTAACATTATCCAGCAGGTTTCATTCCACTTTATGAAGCAAAATGAGTTAATTCTATAGGGGGATGCAAAACCTTTGGCTATAGCTATACATACAATTATATGTCTGTAGATGACAAAGTAGCCATAACTAGGAGAACAAAATAACAACACTAATAATAATAATAATAATAATATACCAAGGCGTGACACTATGAAACCTGACAGCAACCAAATGTGTAAACTAACCCTTCCAGGTTGATAAAATACAGTAGGCATAATTCTGAAATATTTATGTAAAAATACCGTGTGTAGTCCTTTTTATTTCTCATTTCTAAAATGAACCCTCTACATTTGACATGATATGATACATTGAACCTCTTCTCCCGTTTTATTACCTTCTGACTTCCTTTGTTGAATAAAACCAGACAAAGAAAACATCTGTGTAAATTATAATATATATGGACCTGGGGGTGAAGGGTTATGCAGATTCCTGTGTTTCTATTTAAGTCAGATGTGATCTTTTTAATTATTTAAGGAATGATGAAAATGTTTCCCAGTGAATAAGGGTTGCCAGAGCATAAGGGACCAAAGGTGTCTATCAGAATGTGGGCTAGCATGAACAATATTGTGAGTGGAAACAACATGACGGGGGCACAGACAGACTTTTTTTTTTTCCAGACATGATTAGTGTATCTGTCCTATTTTCAGTGCCCAGAATGTTATGAAAACTCAGCAACATGACCTAAACAATTGATATTTCTGCATTTCCACTAGATCAGATACTTCCCAGTTAGTTTCAGCTCTGTGTGTGAGAGAGAGAGAGAGAGAGAGAGAGAGAGAGAGAGAGAGAGAGAGAGAGAGAGAGAGAGAGAGAGAGAGAGAGAGAGAGAGAGAGAGAGAGAGAGAGAGAGAGAGAGAGAGAGGAGAGAGAGAGAGAGAGAGAGAGAGAGAGAGAGAGAGAGGATACGTAATGCTTCAACAATGTTGGGTAAGAACATAATCTATAAGAGGGGGATGATTATATGACCTACTTGCGCTAATGGCCGCTGTTCACTAGAGCTCTGAATCCCTAACTCCATTTTCAGCCAGTTTTAGTTTTACAATTAAACAAGATCTTGGACAATGTACGTCTCAGCTGGATAAGGTGCAGCACAAAATCACAGATCTGGAAGATCGTTCAAGACGCAATAACATAAGGCTTGTCAGACTGAAAGAAGGTCAAGAAGGGAGTGACCCGATAGGCTTTCTACAGAAAATGCTCCCTTTGTGGATGCCTTCCATTGCAGTGGGAAGCCCTATGGGACTGAAAAAACCTGGACCATGATATTTAAAGTTCTCTGCTACAATGATAGCCAAACCATTCTCCGGGGTGCAAAAGAAGCAGGCTCTGTTTACTGTGCAAACAAGGCTCTCCGTTTCTTTGCTGACTACAGTACAGTTACTTCCCAACAACGTAAAGCATACACTGAGGTATGAAAGAAACTGCTATCCAGGAATATTTCATCGTTTCTGATTTACCCAGCAACATTGTGAGTATTCTACAATGGAGAATGCCTTTCCTTCTCCTGATGGAGATCGGCAACACATATCCTTTCCCTGCGACTTCATCCATGCATACTGGCAGCTGATGACAGCGTGCTTTCTCCCTGCCCGCAAACTGAGGCCTCGCAGTATGAAAACTTCTGGATATACCTGTCACATTTGGCTCAGCTACTGTGCACAACACCAGCCACTGCTGTCACAGCACCATGCACTTCAGCATACACTTTACATGTCTGGGATCATTACTTGCTTTATTACAGGAATAGACTTTACCGTCTTTGACCCATCATCCTCGGCTACCTCATCTGGCACCCCAGCATAACGCTCATTTAGCCTCTTTTGTTCGATAAGTACTAAGGGCTAGATGTACTAAGATGGGCCAGTCACAGCGCAAACATACCGCAATTTGCATATATATATATATATATATATATATATATATATATACACACACAGAGCTCTGGAAAAAATTAAGAGACCACTGCAAAATTATCATTTTCTCTGGTTTTACTATTTATAGGTATGTGTTTGGGTAAAATGAACATTTTTGTTTTATTCTATAAACTACTGACAACAATTTCTCCCAAATTCCAAATAAAAATATTGTCATTTAGAGCAATCTCCAGACCTGAACCCCATTGAAAACCTCTGGAATGTGAGCAAGAGGAAGATGGATGGTCACAAGCCATCAAACAAAGCCGAGCTGCTTGAATTTTTGCGCCAGGAGTGGCATAAAGTCACCCAACATCAATGTGAAAGACTGGTGGAGAGCATGCCAAGACGCATGAAAGCTGTGCTTGAAAATCAGGGTTATTCCACCAAATATTGATTTCTGAACTCTTCCTAAGTTAAAACATTAGTATTGTGTTGTTTAAAAATGAATATGAACTTATTTTCTTTGCATTATTCGAGGTCTGACAACACTGCATCTTTTTTGTTATTTTGACCAGTTGTCATTTTCTGCAAATAAATGCTCTAAATGACAATATTTTTATTTGGAATTTGGGAGAAATGTTGTCAGTAGTTTATAGAATAAAACAAAAATGTTCATTTTACCTAAACACATACCTATAAATAGTAAAACCAGAGAAACTGATAATTTTGCAGTGGTCTCTGAAATTTTTCCAGAGTGAAAGAATCACACCTCTCCGTGGCTCGTTGCCCCTTTAAAACACTGACCCAACACACACAAATGGATTTTTAAAAGCGCAGATGCACTATTTTTAATGAAACACAAAAACAAAATAAACAAAACAAACACCTAGCTCTCTTTGAGCACTA
Organism: Acipenser ruthenus; assembly: GCF_902713425.1. Classification (NCBI taxonomy): domain Eukaryota; kingdom Metazoa; phylum Chordata; class Actinopteri; order Acipenseriformes; family Acipenseridae; genus Acipenser; species Acipenser ruthenus. Next base: position 14,739,071 of record NC_081191.1, on the reverse strand, counting down.
ACTAAACAAAAACAGGAAACTAAACTAAAAAACAGGACAGCTAAGCTGTTTACCTGTAACAAAATAAACAAAACAACACACACAAAAAGGTTTCACACTACCTTTTTCCTTTGTTTTACAGCTGTACACACACCAGCACAGTCGGGCTTCCACACACATTAGCAGACTGACTGCACTCTTTAAATACCCTGTACCTGGCTCTAATTTTCAGTTACCACCAGGTGCAGGGGATAATTAACAATCAAATAATTAAACAATGAATTAAACAATTAAATATATAATGAAAGGCAGTTTAATCCCATCAGATTCTATATGGGCCCCCAACCTTCTCCCCCAAAAAGTTTTTCATAATCATACAGTAGCCCCTCGCTAAACCGGACTATTTTGTCTGACATAAGGAGGTGTTTGGATTTTGTAATTTGAGTTTCTTTCATTTTTATACTTGAGGGGGGGAGGGTTTTTTATGAACCACGGAGCCTGTTTTATTTTATTTTTATTGATGTCTACTGTGCCCTGGCAAGCAATCGAGGAAGCTTTGGTCTCACCCATCAGACGTTTCATTTGCGTGGTTTACGCTTCAAAAATGCACTTTACATTATGGTCCTATTATAGCTAACTCGATTGCAAGCTGGAGAGGGGTGGAAAAGCATATGGGACACAAAATTATTTGATATCTACACTCCCCTGTCTGGCATAACAAAGCTTTTTCTTTCCAGTGTCCAGCCCTTCTTTTTTGCACCCTGGTCTAAAAAAGATATTAATATTCTTAATGCTATATCTAATAGAGATGGTCTCCTCAGATTCCAGGAATTATGTTCACGTTTTGATTTACCTGGTTCTATTTTTTTTCTACCTCAGATTTCACTCTGCCCTATGGGCTTATGGGGTGCCCTGGGGGTCAGAACTGCAACTGCATCCTATGATGGTTTGGATAACCACAAGAGGCACGTCTAAGGGAATGGCCTCTATTTTACTTACTTAAAGCCTCCTATAAACCACTAACTCTAACCACTTTATGGGAAAGAGACCTGGCAATAACTGACCCATAAATTGATCGGAAAGCAGTTTGGGATAATATATTTGGAGCTTCCAATTAATCCACCTCAAGGTATGTCATAGATCTTATTTGACACCCCCCCCTTCAAAACCACACTGTAGATTCTGCTCCCTGGGTGTTCCTGGCACTTTACTACACATTTTATGGGAATGCCCGGATGTCCTTGTCTTCTGGGGCCGTGTGGCCTCCACTTTGTCCAATTTGCTTGACAAGGATTTGCCACTGGAACCCTTACTTTTATTGCTTAATGATGACTCTAATCTTCATTTATCTGAACGCCAACATAAGATCTGGCTGGCATAACGGCAGAAAAAAGATAGTTCAGCGTTGACTCCCACCTCACCAGTTATCCTGGCGGCAATGGCTATTTAATTTTAAAGACAACATTCTGTTAGAGCTCTCCACTGCCAGGATAAACATGGCAAAATCATACAAGGTACAGACTGATTCAGGCTCATGCTTTAATTGGCCCCTGGTTAAAAAAAAATCATAATAAGTACATTCAACTACATGTACATGTTTTTTTTCTTTTCTTTTATATAGACAATTAGTCCTGGGAGGCAGGGCCGGCATAACCATATAGGCAGAACAGGAAGCTGCCTAGGGCGGCAAATTGAAGGGGGCGGCAAAAACGGTACATAATTACATTTTATACTTCACATTTCTTTAATCGTAAAATGTTCAACATCTTAGATCACTGTTTCTTGTTCTGCAAAACGTATTGCTGATGTTACAGAACCATATCATGAGCAGTGATGTAGTCCTAAATCTGGAAGTACGGGAACGCTGGGGGGGGCGAGGTGATCATGCTGGTGCAGTGTCATGCGAAATCTGGTCTCCCCTGGTAACAGACTTATGGTTGTTGAGCCCATTGCTAAGCAAAGGACGTATTGAAGTTCCTTGCATATTCAGGGCATTACTGGATTTCATTTAATTACCCTGACAATGATTCTTATAAAAGGACGTTGCTAATACAGGATAATCAAAACGTTTTACCGATTTTATAGCTCTGAAATTCTCCAATGACTGTCCTGGAAATCGCTAGATTTGTAGCTAGTTGCTTTTGACAACAAATCTCACCAAGTCAGCCCTTAAAATCACTAGATTTTATGCATTGTCCTCACGATCTTGTAAAGCGCTTTGTGATGGTGGTCCACTATGAAAGGCACTATATAAAATAAATATTGATTGATTGATTGATTGATTGATTGACAGTTAGAAACTGAAACGAAATGTATATCGATGCAGTGGAGCTTTGTGATGACCTTACAGTATCAGCACCTATTCTAAAATGCAACACAACGCCAGTTCCAGTTGGAGTACATAGTCACAATTTTTTGCTCCAATGTTGCTGTTGCACTTCACATTTTACTGACTTTGCCAATCACTGTTGCATCAGGTGAGCGAAGTTTCTCCAAGCTGAAAATAATTAAAAACTACTTACACTCTTCGATGTCGCAAGAAAGGCTGGTGGGGCTCGCTATGATTTTTATCGAGCAGGATGTTGCCAAGGAAATTGACTTTCACACAGTACTTCACGACTTCACTAATGCGAAAGCAAGAAAAGTTAGATTTCATTAGATGGAGAGTGCACTGCGCATGGGAACTGCGAGTTATTTTAATGTTTATACTGTATTTATATTATTATTGTATGATTTATATTGTTTCAAATGTCATACAAATAGCGCTTTCCAAGAGTCGCACAGCAAATCCTAGAGTTAAAATAACAATGATCAGTGTCAAAATAACATTGAACCGTGCTGCATTAGCTCTGAGTTGATTTAACACTGGAGGATTTGCTGTGCACGATTATATGATCACTAACCTACACGTTAGGCTCCTAAACGGTGAATTCAGTAAAGGCGCTCCACGTGGAGTGCAGGATGCGCCCTATAGCCTGGAGATCGCTGGTTCGAGTCCAGGTTATGCCATCGCCGATCGTGACCGGGAGTTCCCAGGGGGTGGTGCACAATTGGCCGAGCACCGCCCGGGTGGGGAGGGCTCAGATCGGCAGGGTAATCTTCGGTTCACTACGCACCAGCGACTCCTGTGGCCAATTGGGCACCTGCGGGTCTGCTGTAGAAGCCACTCAGATCTGTGTTGTCCTCCGGCACTATGGCACAGCGTGAAAAAAGACGGCTTGGCAGGACACGTTTTGGAGGACACTTGTGTTTCTGCTGCCATTTCCCGAGTCGGCGTGGGAGTTGCAGCGGTGAGCCAGGATAAAAATTATAATTGGGCATTCCAAATTGGGGAGAAAACCGCGGTAAAAATTAAACGACTAAATTAAAAAAAAAAAACCTACACGTTAGATACCAATTTTATAGTAGTTAAGGAATGCAAAAACGGTACTGTACAAATGAGGTGAAATGAAAATACGATGTGTTTGAAGTAACCTACGTATCCTGTATCAATTGTTATTTATAACTCTAAGCTCATGCATGGTGGTAAAATCCACTGATCATAAATATTGTCAATGTAGAGCTGACAGTAGATTTCCCTACCGTTTGTAACCAGAGTGATGATTGTATATAGTTGGTTGATTGTATATAGTGACAGGTCTCATAGAGGGGTAGATACAGTATATTACACGGTTCCTGTTGTACGAATATGTCATTCTGTATATTCTGTTTTCATAAACTATTAAACAATTGATCTAAAAAAAAAGGCAAAGCAATGAAAGATCCTAACCATTACATGTGGTTATAATGGGAAAGAGGCGTAACATGAACACCAAAGCATACATGTGGGTTGATCAGATTTGCCTTTTGTATGTCAGGGATTACATAGATCTTAAAATGCAGCTCCCATTTGAATTTGAACATCTACTTTTTTTTTTAAATATACCTAATATAACAAAAACACCATGTGGATAAAAGGCTATTCCCATTCCCAAACCACTTACTGCTAAAATTGTTTCAGGATCATACCTATTTGGCACACAGATCTACCTTCTGTTACTCTCAGGCACAATGAAGTGTCCCAACATCAATTAACTATATGTTAGTAAAAACTAAACATAATTTGGGACAGTGAGCTTTAGGTATTCTTTATATTAATCCAGGGTGTGCATGAAGTTACAGCAAACCAAAACGTATACCATTAAATAAATATATTTTTAACAATATTATGGGCTGTGACTCTTTTATCCTCCTCAGCCCACCCTTTACTCACACACAAAACTGCTGACTGCTAAGCACAGCTGTCTTTCATGAAAAGCTGAGACATCATTTTTTATGAACTATTAAGAAATTATAAAAAGTACCATAGACTGAACCGCATGCTGTGTCATAGGATCAGCTGTGCAATATGTACATATCTCCCTGCTGCCTTGGATCTCTATCTCTTGTGCCTCTCTTCCTTCTTTTCTACACTCACCTCTGCCAAATGCTCCTACTTCCACTCTACCATTCAGTCGTCCACTAACAACTCCTGTAAACATTTCTCTACCTTCTCCTCCCTCCTTAGCCCCCTCTCTTCCACCTTCCTCTATCTCGGCTGATGACTTTGCCTCCTTCTTCTCCAAACTCTTCACTTACTCACCTCCTTCCCACACCCTGTCCTCTGCTCATTCACTCCCCATCACCCTCTGCAACCCCTACTATTCTACTGTCCTTCTCCTCCTTCTTGCCCTTCTCGGACTCCGATCTTTGCTCCCTGCTCCAGAGCCATAAACCTACCACGTGTGCTATGGACCCCCTCCCCACTCACCTCTTCCAGGCTACTGCCTCTGCTCTACTCTCTTTCATTTCCTCTCTTCTCAACACCCCTCTGCCTTCAAACAGGCCTGCATCACTCCATCTTAAAAAACCTTCCCTTGATCCCTCATCCCTCCAGAACTACCATCCTGTCTCCCTTCTCCCATTCCTCTCTAAAACCCTTGAGCAAGCGGTACATCACCAGCTCTCTGCTTTCCTGTCAACACATTCTCTGCTCGACCCCCTCCAATCTGGTTTTCGCCCGGCACACTCCACTGAAACAGCTCTTCTCTCCGTCACTAACTCTCTACTCTCTGCCCGTGCCGCCTCCCTGTCTTCTCGTATCATCTCTATGCTGATGATGCCCAGATCTTCCTCTCCTTTCCCCCCTCTGTCCCTGACATTTCCTCCTGTATCTCTACCTGCTTCTCAGCCATCTCCTCCTGGATGCACTCGCATCATCTCAAACTCAACCTCTTCAAATCAGACCTCCTTTTCTCCCCCTTTTCTCCCACTGCTGATCTCTCTATGTCTATTGCTCTTGAATCCACAACCCTCTCTCCCTTGTAGTGTGCAAGATATATTTGTATTTGGACTAGTTTAAGTTATAATCATATAATATCTTATTTGAATTCAAAATCATGTAGGACCCACCTCTATTGAAATAATCAGACTGGACAACGCTTCTAGTGAATAAAAAGGAACAGTTTTATTAGAAATAAAACTAAATGAAGGGAAAATTAAAGGTGCAACAACTAAACTAAATACAGAAAGGAAGCATTAACAAAAGTAAACAGTATAGAAAGGAAAATATAAACGATACCCCACAGCAGATTTAGCAATCTATGGTAGATTCCTTTAAAGGTTACAACCACATTCCTGACAGTTACTTAAGATGAAGGTTAGTCTTAACAGCGGTATCGTTATTATTATTATTTATTTCTTAGCAGACGCCCTTATCCAGGGCGACTTACAATTGTTACAAGATATCACATTATTTTTACATACAATTACCTGTTTATACAGTTGGGTTTTTTACTGGAGAAATCTAAGTAAAGTACCTTGCTCAAGGGTACAGCAGCACTGTCCACCACCTGGGATTGAACCCACAACCCTGCGGTCAAGAGTCCAGAGCCCTAACCACTACTCCACACTGCTGTCCCAGTGTAACACAAATATTTACTTTTGTTAATATTTGATAATCAAAGCATTATTAAATCAGTCTCATATAGATGTTTTGGTTCAGAAGGCAATTCTCACTCTTGCGAGATAAAGACGCTCTTTCCATCCAGACAACCTTACAAGAATGATCTGCTATCAAGACAGCTAATTTGGATTCTAGCTTTAAATGCAGAATGATAATTGCCTTGTAAAACCCACATCAATCTGTGTGAATCACATACAACAAAACAATTACTATAGTGTTCATTAACTCAAAGCATGAATTGAAAGCAATAATACTTTTCTTACATTCTACCTCAAACAAAACTTTAATTTTACTTTAAGGTCAGCTGATTCTCGAGTTCATAAGGGGATAAAAACACTACATGTTGAATACTTAACAGATTTTCGCTCCTTTTCAGTTGGTACCTATGTCATCCAAAACTGGCGCTCAAAGGCTTTCTCCTGAGGACAAGGAAAGGTCCAGGTCCCGTGGTCTTCCTTGCGTTGTGTCTCCACACCAGGGGACGAAAGAAATGTTTTTGCAAAAACAAGTCATTAACCTTTTAGGTATTCCACTGAAACAGCAATTCCTCCACCAATATGTGCACTCTTCGTCCGGTAATGTCCGGGATATTCCACCGTAAACTCCGGCACTGCTAGCTTAATAAAAGACTGAATATATTTCAATCTCTGTCAACTTCAAATTATATGTCCAACTATTCCTCCGGTGATCAGTCGGGGCTAAGTTACAGATTTGATTCCAAGTAATTTTAGGATTCTAGACGTCTTATGCTGCAGACTTCCACACCAAGGCAAACACTGGGGTTGTTATCCCGTATCAGAGTTTCTCTATTCAAGCCGATTGCAGGCTGCAGGTCTTCAGAAAAACAAGCAGACACAGAGAATGGCTTAGGAACCCCCCTCTGTATTTTCAAATTCTGTTAATTTCAGAATGATATTATGACCCAACCTGACGCTACACCCTCCTCATCCACCAAGAACCCCGTGTCACCCTCGACCCCTCCCTCTCTTACTCTCAGCACATCTCTACTCTGGCACGCTCCTGTCACTTCTTCCTCAGCAGCATACGCAGAATTCACCCCTTCCTCACCAACTACTCCATGCAGCTCCTACTAGTTCAGGCCCTGGTACTGTCCCGCCTTGACTACTGCAACTCCCTCTTGGCTGACCTCCCTGCCTCTGCCATCCGTCCGCTCCAGCTCATCCAAAACTCTGCTGCTCTCCTTGTCTTTTCCCTTCCTCATTTCTCCCACACTACATCACTGCTCTGTTCTCTTGTACTCACCTATCACTGTCTTGACCTTTCTGCTCTCTCCTATCTCCAGACTATCAGACAGCATCTAAAAGATGTAATCTCGAAGTTGCTCTAGCTGCACTGTTGTATACAGAAATCTCTTGAAACGGTCAATCCAGTCCAGCACTGTCTCCATGACAGAGAATTAATAGAAGCCGTCAGTGCGATAATGTTAAAATAGAAGTATTTAAAATAAAGCTGCTTCAATAGAAAGTATAGAACTGTGGTTTAAGATTAGAGAGGAATAAATGTATATTTTTTGCATTTGGTAAGTAAAACTTGATATAAGATGCATGCAGTATACTGTAAGTGTTAATATGTGCCCAGTACCATTTTTGCACCATTTTTATACAAAACCGTAAAGTTACATTTTGAAATTGCACAGGCCTAAAATAATGTATCATGTAAGAGAATGAACCTGTTAACTCATATTACAAACACAGCTCCCAGGAAACTTCAGACACATTTTTTCTTGGAAAGGAGTGAGGGCAGAACTGTTTCTTTGCTCGGGGAGCATGTTTGCAGATGGCACCATATGGGCCAAGGAAAACCAGTTTCACTGATGATGCCCTGCTCATGTAGGAGATGCTCTGTATTGTCTACACCATCCTTGCACTGAAACAAGGACAGCTTTTCAGCATCAGGCAGATGGCACCAGATCTGATGCCAGGGATGCAGTGAATTAAAGGTTATACCCACCAGGTTTGAAGCTGTGCCAGTTTGAGTTGGTACAGAAGCTTCAGCCCACCTGCTTATCAGCCTTGGGACATCTGGCTTGATTTTTTGGAAGGAGCTGAATGCTGGGAGGAAAAATCGTCATCTGTTAGCACGCTCAAATATGTACAAAAGATATGGCATTTAAGAAAAGAAAAAAAAACCAGTTAGAGACATTCTTTACAGTATCAAGGGTGAAACTAATGTTCCTATTATGACAGTAAATGGCTTAGGAAATATTATAAAGTATGTGACTACACATCTATTAATTCCTGAATTATTTAATGTAATTCACTTACAAAAAAATCAGTTCCCAGTCGTGTCATGTATCATGTTAAAACTGATTGAAACAGACCGTTTAGGTTAAGATTTAACCATTTGGCAGTCAGGCCTGGGTGCTTCCAGTGTTATTTTTTCCAACATGCTCCCAAGTTCCCTAATTCCAAAAGATGGAAACTGTCTGTGTATTTCACATAACAGAAACACTGCGACATATTTTTGTTCCAGTGCAAAGTTTGCCCAAGATTTGTTAGGAGCGTGGGATAAATAAACAACTTATATTCATGTATTCATTTTATAAAATAACTTGAACCTAAACTGTTCATCCATAACTTCAAAAATACTTAAATAGTAAATTATATGAAAAAAAAGTTAAGTAAATAAGGTATTAAACATTTTTTATATGCACTTTATATTCCGTTTAACAACTATGCTATAATGTATTTCATGTTAAGGAGAGGAAACACAGTAATGCTATTCATTCAGAGATCAAGGCACAGCTTTAATAGATGTAATAGATTAAAATAGTGTAGAATGATTAAACAGTTGGGCCCAGGATCCAGCATTAGCCATCATCAATTGACGTGTCCGAGGTCAATAAAGGCCGGGTAATGGAGGACCATTGACCCTGACTAGAAAATACAGCTTTACAGGAGGTGAAGGAGAAAGTTTTTTTAGGGAAAGATGGGCTCTGTGTTTCTAAGATTGGTTAGCCAATAGGATTTATCAAAAATGGCTGCTTCTAAGTCTTTGAAATGGCAAGCCTCCAAATGAAGCAAATATGAGCATTCAAGTCTTTTCATGACTGTTTATAAATGTTTCCACAAACATAAATGCAGTTACAGAAAACAGATATCAATTTACTAATTATATTCCAGTCTAACATGTGTGTGTACTGCACATGGATGAACCATTCACTGTTAATTAGCTGTTTATCTGATTATGGGGGAAAAAAAGCTAATTCTAGTTGGCAGATTTCACCAGACTTGCAAGGTTGTCATTATGGTGGGCGAATGCTTCACATCTGAAAAACTATAACAGAACCTAAAATGACTACTGTAGATATAATCTATTTTTTCAACAAGTATGCCCCAAATATCCAAAACAGACCTTCTGTTGTTCATATGTTTTAACAGAAAAAAATGGTAAGAATAGTTACAGGGTTACCTTACATTCATTACAAAGGACCTCAACTGAATTGAGATCTTGTGATGCAGCAATGATTTTCAAACCAGCCCCTCAACCTTCTGGATCTCTTTGTCAGTAAAACATGATGCATTGAAGATATACTGTATTTGCCTTTATATTCAGGGATGATAGCACCGTAACCTTGGCTGGGACCAAATCAAAACCCGCTAATCGCACTTAACAAAACTGTATTTAATAGCGTTTTCTTTTTATGAGTAGAAGAAATAAGATACTTACAAAAAAAAGCTATTAAATACAGTTTTGTTAAGTGCGATTAGCGTGTTGTCAAAGTTTTGATTTGGTCCCAGTCCTTGTCTCCTCAACAACTGCATCTCAATGTAATGACCCAGCTTACTTGACCAATGTCATCAGACAAGGTGATCCCAACCTACATCACTGCACTTTGGAAGATGAATGGTCCCACAAAACCTCAGGAGCCCTAATAAAATGGCTTTTATTTATTTATTTATTTATTTTATTTTTTTACAGGAAAGTACTGTATATAAAATGAGTCCTGTTTTACACACAGTTGCTGACTGTAATTAACAAACTATATATTTTTTTGTTATTTTTTACTGCACTGGTACTCTTAGTTCGATATTGTGTCTACTGTTTGTTTTTACCACTGCTGGGAACAGCGGGTAATGTGTTCTGTTACTTTCTTCAGCGGTTTTGTGCTGTGGCTCTATTGCAGCGAAGTGAATGCATTAAACCCATCATGATGAAAAGCGGCTGTGTTTATAATTCCAGCTCCAGCTGCCGTATTGATGGATACAATCTTTACCACATGCTCCAGGTGTCTTCTAATGCATGACTCCCTGCAGGAACTTCTATGTGCACATCTTAAACCACTTACTGGATTTGAACAGGATTGTTTTCCCCAGCCACTGGTGTAACAGGGTTCACTTGTGTGATACTGTACTGCTTCCCATTTCACTGAAGAAAACACCAGAAACACAGGGTCCTTTTTTTCCTTGTGACCCATGCCTTTTGAGTTATTTAGGTGTGGGATTGGGATAATTCATGGTGATTATTCAAAAGAAAGAGAATAAACAGTGTGATGTAATACATTAGGCATAGTAGCACATTGAGGGCCGTCTTTTCAAAGTGTTTACTCTTTTAACTCCTGTTTTTGAAAGAAGAAAATGCCATATCAATGTTATAAAACTGAGAAACAAACAACTCTGCTAATGGTCCTGGGAGTCTACTGGGGTAAAAGTTTAGAAGTTGTTCAAAGCCATTTGCAGATGGTAATACATTTAAATTAATGACTTTATAATAATAAAAAAGTGGATAGTTTAACCACGGCAACAAAGCATGGTAATTATATTAGCCCTGGTGTTGTGTTTATTTATATATTTTATTTATTTATTTTATAGCCAGTGCTTACTTTGCCTGGTTATTAGTGAAACTCCTGATAAAGTCACAATATTTTGGTAGTGATATTAAGCGTAGTTGACTGTATATTGAACATTCTCTATGTAGCCTTATCTATGTGATCGTGAAATAGGCTGAATGAAAATGTGTATTAATTTACTGCATAAACAATATTATGTATTCATAAAGATGTTTGAAAATACTACAATATACCTTATAGAAAAAGCTTTTTTATTTTTTTAAAACAAAACCATGCCTTTCGACTAGCACAAACTGGCACCATTACAAACTAATTCCTTCACATTTAGGGAACTGTAGTAGATATACATCACTTTTTTTTCTTTACTACAGTCCTAAACATAGCACAGTTGCAGTTTATAATCTTTCTAAAACAGTGTATTTGTCAAATTAGTACCAGCAAAATCACTAAATGCACAGCTCTATCTAGTCTAGTGACACATATTCCATGATGATACTTATACATTACACCGTCTTCACATGTTACGTATTGTGTAGGACAAAAAACCTGCGTCAGTCATATCATAAGTGCATTTTATTTGGATACATACGCTGGATGTTTTCATGGTGGCCAGTGTTTTGCCTTCAACTGATTCACATCGAAGATTTCATAAATCATTTGTTCAGTTTCATTCTTCAGGTGATACAGAGTATATATATAGTATCGAGTATAGAGTAAGACCATAGTACAGTAAACCTTCCCAAAACGTTACAACTCAGTACTGGAAAAAACAAAAGCCTCACGAGACCCTCAGCATGATGCTCCTGGCTACTTTGTTATTCTCTCAGCTTGATGTTTGATTAAAAAAAAAACAAAAAAAACAAAAAAATCACATAGTTTTGTCCTGAACTTCCCTCTGCTGGGACCTCAAGTGTTAGCATCTTGATGGATGTTTTATGTCTGCTTGCTTTAACCATGAATTTGACCTATTTTTGTATTTACTTAGCTTTGGTTAATGGAGCGAAAGAAGCTGTTTAATTTTCCCTACACATACCTGTCATACCACTGGACTTAACATATGTGCTTTTAAAAATGTTTTTGTGTGTGTGTGTGTTTTTTGTATTGTACATTCTTAGTGGGGTAAAATCTACAAAATGCCCCAACAAAAATGCCCCAATTGCTAATTCAAACAATACATTGGGATTCATCAAAGCAAACTATGGCAAGCCAAATTACAATTTAGAGTCTCTAGCTAAGAGAACACCCCTCGTGAAGCAAGCAAAGTGTTCTCTTAGCCAAAGTGTTCTCTAAAGCATGATTCGCACGGGACTAGAATTCAGGTGTCCTCAGAGTTGGTCAAAAGCAGAGGAAGTCTAGTAACCTCCCAGACATGGATTTATTTTCATCAAGAATAAATTCAAAATGAAATATGATGTTGTGGCCAGAGAAGGCGCTTTTGTGCATGATTTGTAAACAATGAACCGGGTCTAAATAACTCATTTTTTTTCCAAAGGCTACAATAACCATTTTGTCTTTTGAGTGATATTGTTAAAAGCATTTATCTTTTAAGAGTCGACAATTATGTTTTGTATTTTTCCCCCGTCTCCAATTTGGTTATACTCAATAGTAGCGGTTTACTGTGAAGGCTGATATTGCTTTGAGGCGAATACCCCAGAAATGCTGTATCAATTCTAACCCAACACTGACATGGTCGATCAGCATGAGAATAAAAAGACACAGGATGCTTGAGTTTGACATTTTATAGAAGGTCCCGATGTCCTGTAAAAAAATCAGAGGACCTCTGACAGAAGTAACTGGCATAGAAAGAAATGGACGGTTTACACGGGACTACATTTCATGGATGTCGATATGAACATATGAGATTAACATGTATGTGTGAACAGGCTGGCTGGTGGGTGATGTCTGACCAGGAAGGATCACAAACAGACAGGACTGCGAGGTATGCAAAGCGCTGATGCACATATTTATTGTAAATAAACAAAAGGTTTTAACAAACAAAACAACACGCTGGCCAAAACAAATAGACAAACAAAACACTAACAAACAACAAGTACCGTGCTGGTGCTTCCAGCACAAGTAGCAATTATTATTATTCTCTAATTCTGACTATCTCCTCACGCTGTCTCCCATTCCCTCAACACTGAACACCCATCTCCGTGTACGTGAAACATTCATTCAATGCACGTAAAGTGGTTGTGAATTTCCTTTACATCACCTGTGCTACATAACCCACACTCCGTGCACCACTACAATAATACAGACAACATAAAACACAAACTAGGCACAGAGGCGGGGCACCCTGCCACACTATAAACTATAATAATATACTAACTAACAAACTAAAGTTAATAGACTAACTGACAAATTAACCCTTTGCAGTCCATTTATTAAGTGCGTGTCAGGTCCAATTTATTTTCACACGCGCAGTTAATTTTAGACGCGCTGTTTAAAAGTATTTTTTTCCACAGTCAAACGGGTTTAAAAGGCCCTGCATATCAACAAAGCACTCACTAGGCATCTCCAGCCCCGCCCCACCCATTTGTTCGCTATAGCTTTCACATATGCTAATAAATAAATAATAATAATAACAGTCGTACATACCAATCAATCATCTCCTGATCACTCGTTTTATCACCAAACTCCTCAATAATGCGATCCAAGTCATTATTTTATTACTATAACATCTGAAAAAAGCTTTGCAAATGTCCGTGATATTCTCTGAGCGCTGATGCAGTATCAGCCAGCTTGTTTCCTTAAGGCCGCCCCGATCTGATGCCAGGGGCAAGTATGACTATTCATGAGATACGGCCTTTTTTTTTTCGGCTGGTCTCAGCTCCTGTCGCTCCCACTTGGCCATTGAATAGTTTTCTCTGCTTTTTCTGGAGAAAAAACGACTAGAAACCCTTTTTTTGCGTCTTTTTGATGATGTCGGACAGGGTCCGACATTGGACCGCAAAGGGTTAAATTAACAAAACACCCCATACATAATACATACGGCCTGATTATCATATTTTGTGTACAGTAAATGATTCCTAAATGACGGCCCACACAGAGCTGTGGATTCGCTAAAGAAAACTGGATTCATCAACAAGTTCACAGTAGTCAATTACACATTAACCTAGATGAAAGTAAATTTGATTTTTAATACTGTACATGTAAGTAGGGTGACCACCCATCCCTAATTGGATGGGATAGTCCCTAAATGTAAAGATCAAGTCCCGGTCCCAGACTAAATGCCTCCGGGACGGAATTTGTCCCGGATTCCTAGATGCAGTGCAATCTTACAGTTTAGCGCCACAGTCAGATCATAGCATATCTGTTTATAGCAAAGCCCCGCCCCTGCCACATCATTTTGCAATGCCTTACACAGCCCCAGAATGATTGACACATTGGATAGCCAATCTAAGACATAAAACTATATAATCCCACTATCATGTGACTTTTCACACTCACATGTTCCCCCACAGCATGACGCTGATCTGCTTTGGCGACAGCAAACAAAATACAATTCGTAGAATATTTTAATTCCAGTGTTTTCTTTGTTTATGCAAAATGGCTGACTCTAAAAGTTAAAGTGATGCTGATAGTGATACGCTGGTAAAGGAAGGAGTACCTTAAGGCATACTCCACCAAAGAAAAAAAATAAGCACCTGTGCAAATTCAAAGAGGAATGGGTTATTATTATTATTTATTTCTTAGCAGACGCCCTTATCCAGGGCGACTTACAATTGTTACAAGATTTCACATTATACAGATATCACATTATTTTTACATACAATTACCCATTTATACAGTTGGGTTTTTACTGGAGCAATCTAGGTAAAGTACCTTGCTCAAGGGTACAACAGCAGTGTCCCCCATTGGGGATTGAACCCACAACCCTCCGGTCAAGAGTCCAGAGCCCTAACCACTACTCCACACTGCTGGGTTACAACGGTCATACACGTGGATTAGTAAAAGTGCAAATGATTCAACATGAGTTTTTTTATACACACTGTAGAAAAGATTATATAATTGGACAGTAAGAAGTATGTCCCATTTTTGCATTTTGAAAAGGTGGTCACCCTACATGTAAGTGTTGCTGAACTTGGTGTAGGGATTTTAACACTGTAGTTGAAAAAGTCACAGAAAAGATTGATTACAAAAATGAACACAAAGCACTGAATTTGCTTCGTGCTACAGATGGTCCTGATTAACGTTTGCATGACCATGCAGACTCAGAGATAATTAAACAGGCAGGGTCTAATTCATACATCTGATATCATACGGACATAAGTGGTCAATACTGATTTATGACCAAGGATTTGTGAATAAAAATATAAAAACAAGTGCAACAACATTGAAACTCATATCATAGTGCTGCGTACACTACAGCTGGCAGCAACGGTAAATCATGTGTTTTGTTATAAACTCTATAGCATGTTCAGTAATACTATAATTACTCAGAAATGGTGGATAATCAATTGCATTTTGGCATTTAAGGCAATTATATTTTTAATGAATATCAGTTGAACTACGAATATTTTAAGTGGGATAAACTCTGTTAAATCAGTGTTCAAATATTCCACAGTTTATAGCTCCTAAAAGAACTCAGAAACTACAGATTCAACACTTACCGTTTGTTACCCTTTACGTAATGCACAAGGCATTATGACTTCAATTGCACTGATGCAGTGGTTTAAAAAAAAAAAATAACACATAATGTAACATGTCAAGGAGAAATACACTTTTTTTCTCCAAGCGGTTCTTTGAAATCTATGCCTCCAGTCCCTATCAAGGTTATAAACCTCCACTTGTTTTTTTACTATTCACCACTGTTACTCGTTTGGGTGGGAAAATGCTCTTATTACCTCACTTCATTTCTATTTGTTGTAATCTCTCTGACCCTGAATCTGTAAGGTCACATTACTTTCAATAGGCCCCAATATTTCAAGGATTAAAGTAATAATGAATTGTGCAAAAGTAGTGACACCCACAGGGAATGGAGGCACCCTGACCTTATCCATGGGCCAAATAGGCTATTGAGAGGCAATTAAGGCCTTTCTTGGCCTTTGATGTCTGTCAGTGTGGGCCTTTATACTTTTCTACTGTAAATAACAATGCATCAGGCAGCTCAGAGATCCTTGTTATATGGAGGCTCTCTTTTAAAACAGATTACAAGTCGGCATAAAAAATGAAGTTGCTGTTAATGTATTATTGAAAGCAAAGAAGCTAAAAGCCTGCAGAAAGCAACATGCAAACCCCTGGTTCTGTCTGTTGCTGAATAAAACATTTTAACTTGTACTTCTAAACAAAATAACATTGTATTTTGATATGTGAGAAACAGAAAGGTTTCCAAATTTGTGGTCCAAGGAGTTAATCGCATGCCCTGCCTAAATATTAATATACAACAAATATTATTGTATACTTTATTATTACACACCTTTTCTGTAAAATCATGTGTTATACAAATAAACACCCATTTGCATATGTCTCCTTTCCTGCTTTTCTCAACAATTACTTTCAAAATATGATTTATTTTGCACATATTGTTTGTGATTAACAAACAAAAAACACAAACGACTAAATATTATCAGTTTTATGAAATTAAAGAGAAAATGTGGCATATGTAAAGAATGGGATTCACCTGGCGTTTTGCATCTGTTATCAAATTTGCACTTTGCCATCATTAATCAGTTGGAATGTCCACCTTTTCCAGTGTGCTGAATTTATGGATGTCATGCTGAAAAATATAATTCCCTAAGGATACCAGCATAATTGATGTTGGCTGAGTGACCTAAGCTGTAAGGACTCTCAGCTCCTTCTCAGAAAACTTTTCTTTTCTTTTCCGTGCACCGAGGACTCTGTTGGCTTTCGTCTGACATATTTTTTTTTTTTGGTTTGTATTTTCGTACTCCACAAATGTCATACAGCGCCTACTGCTCTCTGTACTAACTCCGTCACCTCTGGGCTTCAAGTGCAGGTGCTAAATGTGCTTTTTGAGACGCTGTGACAGAGAAAGAATGAATCTTGGTTATTAATCTCCCTCCGAACCTGTGATGTTGCTGTATAAAGGGAACAGAGTGCCACGGACTGGATGGTCTGACAATTCAAACCCGCAAACACATTTTATTGGTAGTATTATTATTATTGCTGTTATCATTAGTCGTAGTAGTATCGATAACTAAAAGGCAATAACAACGTGTGCTTATAATGTTACAAACAACATTTGCCAAACTACACTTAATGTTCATATGAATAATTATCTGTTTATCTGACATTAAATAAACCTAGGTGTAAATTGGTCCAATCAGCATGTGATTGACAAAGGCAGGATACTTTAACCTGAATTTGACATGCCTCTTTAAATTCCCTCCCCTCCCCAGTTCCAATATATTGTATATATCATACATTGAAGTTTGATATATACATTGACCTTTGATATATATATATATATATATATATATATATATATATATATATATATATATATATATTTATATATATACCACACATTGGAGTTCGATATGTACATTGAAGTTTTAATATGTACATTGACTGGACATAGGCACATTGTTAGTAAGCTCAGTGGGGTCCTGATGTTTACTTTAATCTCAAACTACTTTTTGGCTACTGATTTTAAATTTTACACAAAGTAAAATGAATAGTTTAAACAAGCCTTTGCTTTGCTATCCCAATCAAAATTATGTGCTCTGTGCTGTTATACATATGCGTGAGGAAACGGATCCTGTGTGCTATTTGATTGGCTATTTTTACTACCTCTGTGAGCTGTGATTGGATTTGTCACTCATACAATGCAGACTGCACATGTTGAATACCCGTGTTATATTAAAGAGGCAGGTTGTTTTAAAGAAGAATTCCATAATGATACAGTACATCAATGCAACTTTAGAAACTAATGGGCGGGATGCCAAAAATTGCCCCGCAGGCCGTATGTTTGACACCCCTGCTTTAGAGTGTTAACTATTTATTTTAAACTATGTCATTCAGCTTTAACTGCGACCTATTTAATAAACTGTAATTTAAAAAAAAGCCCTGCTGAAGCTGACAGGGAATTATACTAAATTTCCTACACAGGACAGGTTTACAGGGTGTCTGCTATTGATTGTACCCTGATCCACGGAGCCTGCTCTGCAGGGTGGCAATGCAGTCAAGGAAGAGAATTGAGGCTGCGTCTCATCAATCAATATTTCTCAAGTAGGCAGAACAAAAAGAAAAATATGCCATTGCACAACATGACTCCTATT
This sequence comes from Acipenser ruthenus, assembly GCF_902713425.1. Lineage (NCBI taxonomy): Eukaryota > Metazoa > Chordata > Actinopteri > Acipenseriformes > Acipenseridae > Acipenser > Acipenser ruthenus. The sequence continues at coordinate 14,721,052 of NC_081191.1, read as the reverse complement.
GTATATGCATTACAGGAGAAGGAAAAAGTTTTTTTTACATCAAACAAGGAATACATGGTAAAAGTAAAAGGTAAGCAGTGCGGTTTCACTTTACGTTGCCTCTTCCTGTCCTCTGCTGAGTGCTGTATCTGTTGATTGCTTATTTTCTGTTAGTGTAAGTCAGCTCCACCTTTCACAATAAGCTACCGACCAAAAGAAATGCCTGGACTGCTGGGGCTTTTGATATCACTTTTAAAAATGTAGAATAAAATAAAACACAGGGTCTGAAACTGTGTTTAAGAATTATCTATAATGCACTTCACCCAAGTCAAAGCTAAAATAACTTTTGGAAAACAAAATAGATTTGAGACTGTTAATGTGATAGGAAATGAGTTTCAAATTGTTGGTTTAAAAGAGAACTTGAAAGAGTATAGTTTATAGTTATACCAATACAAGAGCTATCATGTTTTAGATATTTAACTAAATTATTAACAAACCCATTTTCTTCTCTTTCATATCCCTACATTTTAATCTGGATATTACTTTTGGCACTTGCTTGAATCCTGGCATGAAAGAAAAATAAATGCTGTTGCTTTCGCAACTAAACTAATTAAAAGCTAAAAGAAGGCCTTGCAAACATCTTCTTTTCAAAGTTTATTTGAAATTAAATATTCTATACATAATCTGCATTGTTATTGAGTTATTGAACCTGCATGATTTCTGCAGTATTCAAGGACACTAAAAACATCATTGCGTTCAAGATTTTCAGCAGTGCACCGTGTTAAAAGCAAAGTAAAGAATGACGCATTGTGGGTAGGTGGAGGAGCAGGCTCTGTAGAAAAGGCTGACGAGAAAAGCACTTAAGGGGTTTCCCTTCCCTTAGTGGACCAGTTAAGGTCTTTTATGCAACGCTCATAAGTGATTCCCTTAGGTGAGGGAAAATCTACCCTTTTGTTAAATACTTAAGAGAAATATTTAAGATGTTTTATGCAACCCTTAAATGTTCTGTTTATGAAATACTAATAGTTTATTTATTTCGTGTGCTGGTTTCCTGGATAAGTATGCGTGTAAAAGCTAATGGTTGGCCAGGAGCTGTGGAACTTTTCTAACGAAACTGAAATATGCTGTATTTGAATGTAATCGTTGCTCATTTACTATGTCTAATTTGGTTCTAATCTGGAACTAACTGCATGGCTATGATTGCATGTTTAGCAGTATAACTCTACATGGTTGAGCGTGTGTAGTCTAATATTAATGTGGATGGACTAGGTTGTTGCTGTTGATGAGTAATTAAGGAATGGCTTTGGCTATCTATGCTCTGTCTGAAATGCTCATAAGCATTTTAGAAAGTATCTGATCATAGCTGACAAAAATGTTTCCCTTTGATTGGCTATCCAATTCAAAAGTGACTGAGGATGCCTTTCGTTGAGTGAGGATAGTTGGGATTGAGTATTTCCCAAAGGACAAGAGACTACACCAATGAATAACAAAATCACTGTGCACAGTTAAAAAAGACAATGGAAACTTAAAATGTCCATGCCAAAAATGTTTGGCATCCTGTGTAAAGCAATGGCTACAAGAGAATAATGAAACTAATATGACAGGCAATGGAAAGAACATCCTGTGACAGGGAGGACCCTGTCGCTGGTCCAGCTGCGCGGATGCTTGGTAAATAGGAAGGCTTGTCCGGAGCTAAGCTGATCGGGAGGTCCTGATTGGCTGGGGGGTGCGTGCCTGGGGAGCCTACGCCTGCTTAAGAATGCAACAGCACTAGCGTTCGAGGCTACTGCAATGCCATGGCTACACAGACGGGTTTTGAGAGAAAGCCTCTGTGTTCGTTTACACTGTGAAATAGAGCGTCCACTCCAGAGGAGAGAACTACTGCACGAAATGACGCTCTTGAAGGCATTGCCTGCCAAGGCTGTCGGAAGAGGCCAGAGTTGCCAGGAAGAGGCTGGAGTTACCGGGAAGACACCAGGACTTGGCTAGGTTAGTTTAGGGGATTTGATCCCAGCAACAGTATAGCAAGGGTTCCTACAGCGGGACGTCTCTTTTAGTGAGGCTAGCGCTTGCCGCGTGTGGCAAACTTTCATTTGTAGCTTTGTTTTGTTTTGTTTTGTCTTTATTAAATCTGACACAGGTCTACCATTGCTGGTACCCTAGTGGCAGCACCTGTGTTAATTAAATCTGTCACGCCTGTGCGGCATGTCAACACCCACTCCTCTGTGTCTGCCTTATTATTATTCAGTGATGACCCACGTAGGGAACATCACCCTGTTACACTGTTTAAATCATTTAATTGAGATGTCACATGTCTGCCACAAAGCACCGCAATATGAAGCTGGGTGCCACTGAGATAATAGCAGCCAAGCAAGGAGAAATTAAAAGATAGGTTGTCAAGGGCAGTGTGACACAGAATGTCACTCCTTTAGCTGAGCGACAGTGATGATGTCCAAGAAGAGCAGCAGCAGGGAAATACAATGACATTAACCAGATTTATTCTAGCTAGAACTTATTAGCAGATTGCAAGGTGACACTGCATTGACAGGGTGGCACTATGGACAACGTGACTTTGATGCAGCTCAAGAGAAAGATCACATAAGAGCAATATCCACTTGGGGCTTTTAAATTATGAACTCTGAGCCTACAGAAGTTCAATATTTGCAGCAATACACAATCACCATTATATTTGATTTAATCATTCCTGGCAATGCTAATAAATAAAAAATATGCTAGTTCTGGACATTCTGTTCCTATTTTGATGGTTCTTCGTTGAACAATTCATTTAAAACTTCATTTAATTATCAAAAAGTAAATCTAAATTATTTTTATTTTCCTGACTACGTAAACATTTTATTATTTCACTGCAGTTTGTTTTTTAACATCAGTTAAGGTCGTGGATACCAGCAGTAGAATATATTTTTTTAAAAGAATATGCTTAATAGATTAGAAAGCTGAGCAATGCAATTATGAATGTATCCTAGCAACCATCTCCTCACGACAACGTGTGTCTGTGATATTGGCTAGATTGAGAGCAAAAATGAAAAAAAGCACCGTGCCCAAGACAAAGGTTCACACAGCACAATTTTTTAGTTTTAGAAATACCTGAACAATTTAGACTTGTAAATATCTAATATATTTTTGTTAACACTTATCAGATTTATTTTATGTAAACTGAACCCCGAAACCCAGAATTTAGGGGTATTTTAGTTTTTCACGATGATGCGAGCGCATCATAAAATATAATTTTGATACAGATTCTTTTTTGAGCACTGCTATTTATAAAACAATACACTGACTGTTCAGCTTTATGCATTTTTTCCATCTACTGCATATTTATGTTCTTTGTCCAACGGAAAATGCTCAACTGCTCCTAGTAAGGTTGTGCCAACTAGTCAGATCATACGAGTATCTGTTATTATCATGGCAATGCTCTGAGTATCAGTAATTTATTAGTCATTACTTGTAGCAGATTATTTTTCAATAGAATATTGAAAATCAGGTACTGGTTACTGTTGGGCAGAGATACCTGACAATCTCATATTTTGAGGTAGAGAACCAATCCATATAGGAAGGGGGAGGGACTTGTACTTAACAGACACATTGTGCAATAAAGAAGTAGAACAAAATACACATTATGCCTTCAAAATCAATCAAAATCCTTCTTAAATAAACATTACTTTTTGAAATAAATTTTAGGCTACTTCCATTGACATCATATGTGAACGAGTATCAGTACAAGTATGTATCTTTTGGTTTACATGCTAAAATATTATACTGTAGACGTCCCTTGACATTTATATACTGGGGAAAATTATTATATGATGAGTAGAAAGGTATCATTACTGAATGATAGACTTCAGGGTATGTTAAACTCACGAATTAAGTGAGAATATAGAATTGTTGTCTTGTTTTTAACTGGCAGCCAAACGCTCACAGTTTTCCTAATATATTTTGCATAAAGCTGACGTTTTCCTTAATATAGCAACGGGTTTGCTTAGGAAATTATCCAGACACAACTAGTAATTCATCATTGTCTGACATTTTGTTCACGACATTTACAAGAGACTCAGATATGCTGGGAATTTAAGAGCAGATTATCAGTTTTTTTTTACTTAAAGTGCAGAAGTAACCAGGATTTGTCTAAAATCGAAGTCTATCTCTTGATATACTGGGTATATTTAAGTAGAAAAATGAATGTATCACCTTAGGTATCAATACATGTATGTTTTTTAAATTAATGGCATCTATTTTAATAATCTTTACTATGAATTTATGTTTGTTTGCTTTAGTTATTTGGGGGTTTATAGTGTCATAACAGGAGATTTGCTGAGAGACTATATAACCCGCAGGAACGTATAAAGCTTTTTTTTTATATAAATCATGTGGAGGAAATCTAATTAATTTGTTCAATTTCATATAGTTCCCCTGTAAAGCTGTTGATATCTGTAATAAAATGTTGTGTAGATGTCTGCATTTCTTAGTTTATCGTATGTGAATACTTGAGAATTGTGGGTTTAAACTCAAGGCTATAAGCCACTCTTTGGTTGGCTACATCACAACATGAGTTTAATTAATCCCTGCACTTAAGCCACTATATTTAAAATAAAACCTGTAATGTCTCAAACAGCTGTGCAATAAAATACTTATTTTAATCCCTTCGACACCAAGCAATACATTTTCAGTACTGAATGGTATAATATTATGATTAAAAAAGTTATGTTTTGCACACCCTTCAAGAGATTGTACCTCTACAGTAGAGATGCGCAAACCTAGTCTGGAGTCCTCTGAGTTTTACAGGTACTTGGAAGGCAGCTTTAATTAGTTTAGTTTTGGATATTGGTGGAAGAAGGCTCTCCAGGCCTTGGGGACCAAAATTGTGCACCCCGCTCTGTATTCAGGTATTCAAATGTTTATAACTTTTCAATACTGACGATTAGGATCCAAACCAAAAACTTTATGCATTCAATGTGCAAAGTACTATTTATTAGTTTTAAAGTGATTTGTGAGGATACCTTAATAAAGCTTTCTTTTTATTATTTCTTAATAGGTTATTCTCCCATAATGAAAATCATTCTGCTATGTCAACAATTACAGACAAGTGGGGGAAGCATGCTGTCTCTTCATGGAGGGTTTGGGTGACGAAATTTAGGACAGGACATAAACACTGGTGGGAGTTCAGAATTGCTGAATGCCTGGCCAAAGCAGTCATAAGAAATTCTAGAATGAGAAAAGGCCATTCGGTCCACTTGTGCTCGCTTGATTTGATGCCAGCGTGGTCTGTTGGCACTCAGGAGAGGAAAAACAAAAAACCCCTAACCAAGTTAGTAGGGGAAATGAAACCTCTGGGAATCCGTGGCTAAATGGGCCGTCCTTCCTCCAGACGGCTAGCTAAAGGTCTTATTATGGTCACAGAGAGAGTTATACAGTATTGTTCATGACATCATCCAGTCTATTCTTGAAGGATCCGGTAGTCTCTGCTTCAACAACTCTGTCCGTCAGCCTATTCCAATGGTTCACCACCCTTTCCATGAATACTTGCAGAGTATCACTTCGCCAGTGGACTCCACTGCAGACAAGGCTTAGCTTTGTTTTGTGAACAGTTAATCTACGGTCTTGAGTCAGTATATGGAGTTAGTAAGGTAACTTCAAAATCATGTCATTTTTTTATGTATTCGTGTTGTGCTAAGAGTTGAGAATTTGTGTTTAATGATTCCATTAGAAGACCCACTATACAATAGCACAATGTAACAAACAACCTAATAAATCAACAGTGATCTTTCACAATGAAATTCATTTACATTAAAAATACATCTCCCTGGATATCAAAGCGTGGAGAGTGGGACTTAAAGCCCAGGCAGCAGCTGTAAAGAGAACTACAGTTATTTAATCATTTAAAACAATAGAAATTCAAAGGCCACAAATATCTTATGGCTTTGTGTAAGCAATATGATCATAATGTTCTAAGAAGGAAATTAATGGTGGTGCTTCATAATGTGCTTCTGTATTAGTGACTATACATTTCTCTGTATAAATAGTAATGGGCAGAAGAATGAAACATAATCTCATTGGAAATCCTCCTGATATTGGTAGAGACGATTAATGTGGTAGGATATTGTATTATTTGCCTTGGGAAATGCAGCACATCTCTGTACACTCAGATAGATGAATTAAAGCACAGTAAATTACAGACAAACCTTTAACATTCTTTTCTTTTTTTTTTTAATTTAGTACTCGCCAATTATTTTTTCATTATTTTCTCCAAGTATCCAATTATTATTTAGGCTGAGCTCATTGCTACCACCCATGCGCTGACTCTGGAGTGGCGAAGACGAACACACGCTGTCCTCAGAAGCCGACCGCTTCTTTTCACACTGCAGACTCACCATGCAGCCACCTCAGAGCTGCAGCATCAGAGATTAACGCAGCTCTGGGCATCTTACAGGCAAGCCCGCAGGCGCCAGGCCAGTCTACAGGGGTCACTGGTTTGCGGTGAGCTGAGGACGCCCTGGCCAACCGGCGACGTCCAGGCTATGGGGCGCATCCTGCACTCCACGCGGCGTGATTTTACTGGATGCGCCACTTGTGAGCCCCCTAACATTCTATTATAAGAACTATGCATATTGAAAGATGTGACATAGAGATTGCCCCATCCTGTCTCTTGATAGCAGATAAAAAGCTGCTAATCTGAGCATCTGCCTGTCTGCTGTCTTGCACATCTTAACAAGACCTGCTAAGTTTTCATATATTGAAAAATACATGTTAAGAATGCAATTTGCACAACAAATAATCCATATCTATATAACACAGTACGTAAGATCTGTAGAAAAACTAAAGGATATAACTATTATATTTAATTTTTTGTTTATTTTTTATTTATTCAACTGGAAAACATAGAAAGAACTGAAACAGTAGATGTGCTTGGGTCTATGGCAAGCCAAATTATCATTTAGAGATATCTCTAATTCATTTATAGATATCTCTAAATATTTGAAGATATCTCTAAATCATTTCCAGATATCTCTAAATATTTGAAGATATCTTCAAATATTTAGAGATATCTCTAAATCATTTTAAGATATCTAAAATGCATTTTTAGATATCTTTAAATCATTTGAAGATATCTTTAAATGGAGCTTTAAATGAGATATCTAAAATGCATTTTTAAATACTTTTCAGATATCTTTAAATCATTTAGAGATATCTCTAAATAATGTCCTATTCATTTAAAGATATCTGTAAATCATTTGAAGATATCTTCAAATAGCTCCCTGTTCATTTCAAGATATCTCTAAATCATTTAGAGATATCTTGAAATAACTTCCTGTTCGTTTAGAGATATCTCTAAATCATTTGAAGATATTTTCAAATGAACAGGAAGCCATTTCAAGATATCTCAAAATGACTTCCTGTGAAAATGCTCTATGTTTTCAATGGACTTCCTGTCCATTTAAAGATATCTTCAAATGAACAGGAAGTTATTTAGAGATATCTCTAAATGTTTTAGAGATATCTCTAAATAAACAGGATGTTATTTCATTTGAAGATATCTTCAAATGACTTAGAGATATCTTTAAATGAACAGGAAGTTATTTGAAGATATCTTCAAACGATTTAAAGATATCTTTAAATGAACAGGAAGTTATTTCGAGATATCTTTAAATGATTTAGAGATGTCTTTAAAACCCTCATTTTAAGATATCTCTAAATGACAGTTTGGCATACCATGCTAGCACAATCCATATGGTTTCCATAGTATTTAAAGATATCTGTAAATCAATTTGAGATATCTTTATTTCATTTTTAGATATCTCAAATTGATTTACAGATATCTTTAAATTAATTTTAGATATCTTAAAAACTGCACAATTAAAGATATCTGGAATTCAATTTGAGATATCTTGAAATGTTTTACAGATATCTCTAAATATTTCAAGATATCTTAAAATGCAATTAGAGATATCTCTAAATGATAATTTGGCTTGCCATATGGGTCAACAGTATTTCAGCTAATTTACTCTCTGACTCTGACATCACATCATTTAGAATTGTAGCCACTGCACACGTCTGACTTGCTGTCTTATCCAGATGCAGACACAGCTGCCAAAATCCACATGAACGGAATTTGAGTGCAACAAAGCTTTCTTAAAAATATCATCTGTTTAGTCAGGGCAAGGTATACTGTAGTTACTATACCTCGGGGCAAGAAAGAAATGCCTTTTTAACAAAAAAGGGACTTCTATCAAATTGTATAACTACTGAAAACAAAATTCATTGCTGTTTTTTTATTTCTACATGAAATGAAAAAAAACAATGAAATCAGATCTTATCACAAGGCGAGGCACTTGCACTGTTGACACACCAAATTTCTTTGCAACAGCAGTCTGAGAAACCACAGGAGACACTCCAGCTCCTTCAAGAATTTGACATGCTTTACGCAATTTATGCAAGTCACAGCGCAATCATGTCCTCATTGTACTGTGCTACGCCAACCTGTCTTGCTCTAAAAAGTGATCTCCGTTCATCAATTGAAAATAATGTATCCCAATTAAATGAAGTTACGTCCCAATTAAACAACATAAACTGCATTGGGAAGAACCATCTTCCCAAGAAATATATGGGGTTGGAATATCAGCAGCAGTGTTACTTATAACTAGTAAATAACAAAGACAGCACTCGCTATATCATAATTGATACAGATAATGGTTGTCATATTTGTTTCTTATTAAGATCTGGGTTCATCACATTAACAGATCTTCACACAGTGTTTTATGGTTCTTATTGACAACCAAGTGAGGCAAGTGATTAAAAAATCCTTTGCATAACAGTAGAATGCAAACTAGAATAAATAATAGTATCTTTGTGATTTGGTTAGTTAAGGGGATCCACATTTCAGAATGATCTTTCACAATGCACAACACAAGAGTAAAAGTCTATTTAAAATCTTTTTTTCGTGAACAAATACAAAAACTAAATTCATTTAAAAAAAGCTTTACCAGACCGTTTTTTAAATGGACAGTAAGTCACTTTGTTAGACCTGGTTTTCGATTGAAAGCCTCCCTCCCTTTCTCAGTACTGAAGCAGTTGAGTTGTTGCCTGTGGCAATGTTCTGTGATGAGCCTTGGGGTCCTGAGGTCTGAACACCTTTTTTAGTCCTGAATTCTTGCCTGTTTCAGTTAGATAAGCCTCCACCCAATCACCTCTTGACGCCTGCCACTGCCCATAACAAAATTCCTTTCCTATCAAAAATGAAATGGAGGAAAAGCATCGCTTAGCTGGACTTCATCATAGAATAGCGATAGCAAAGAGAGGGAACACTCAGCTCTGCAAATCCTAATGTGTTGCCAAAAGGCATCTGGCTTGTGTTAAACATACTCTGATAAAATGCAGGTTCCGTTTTATTTATTTATTTTGTTTGACCAAAGTGCTGTCTCTTCATGTATTGCCTCGTCATAGACAGAAGATAAATGAGGTTTCCACCTAATGACGCTGCTGTTGCTCGTTGCTGAAAATTTCTACCAAATAGTTCTCACATACTGTATGATACCCATTGTGTTTTACAACATTTCTGCATTTTGGCAGATATGTATGGTGTACTGTTTTTTAAAGAACGCACTTCAGCTCCCCAAATCTTTTCAAACTTGGTCTATGTGACTATAGATGTCATGTAAACCACGTACAGCTTAAATCAAAGCAAAGAAGCGCTGCCAAAGGGTTACAGGCAAAGTTAGTTCAGTGACTCTCAATTTGCTCAGGTATCTTAATATACAATTGTCCTGCAATTTAAAATACAACCTTTAGGAAAATCCTTAAAAGAACATGTTAAATATAACATTTAACGGATACTGTGGCAAAGTGGTAATTAGTGCACAGGTGTAGAGCAGGTGCAGTGCAGGTGCAGTAATCCAACAAAGACAGACAATAAAGTACGGGTGAAATGGTTTCTGTTTTATTTTGTAAATCCAGTAAAGAAAAGGAGGGCTGGCAATACACAGCGATGCGTATTGCGCAGTCCCGTAAATAATAACAATAATCCAGTACATACACACAAAATACAAACACGGTCACAAGTCCAAAGTGAGTGCTGTAGTGCTGTGGTGAAGTACAAGTTATCCGTGATACAATGTGCAGTGTTGTCCGGTTTTGGTGCAGGCTTTAAGCGACAGCTCCAGATCGTGTTAGCCGTCTAATCTAATGACAAACAATTAACAGAGTTTTAGACAGACAGACACAACAAACACAACACTCACGGTTCTCTATAAACAAAACACAGGTCCTTACGGTTTCAGCGTAACCATAATAAGGAACAGATCCCATCACTACGTCCCCTTTATATACCGTCAACCATGACCCCTTGGTTAGCGAGTGCAACCGCTCCTCCAATCCGCGGGTGCCACGCCTTTAACCTTCCGGGTCAATGATTTAGTGTACCATAGCTCTGCCCCCTTTCTAGATAGATGGCTGACTTCCACTGAACCCTGGGAATGAATTGTTGGGCCATCTAGTCCAGGGTACTCTGTTCCTGTTACACAGCGCCCTCGCAGGTCGGGAGGGAGATCTAACACCAAGAATCATTCTTTCTCTGTCACAATATCTATTCAGTTTTTCCAACCTACTTCAAGTTTGTTAAGGAATTCAAATTTTGGTTTAATAAATTTGGAGAGTTAATGTCAAATTGTGTAATTCCACAATCATGTTCAATTCAATACTAAAATATAATCCATTTGGGGTCTAATTAATGCATACCACTCCACAGCCTTTGGTGGTTGTTTACATTCCCAAATGTACTTTTAGCAGTAGGAAAACACACTTCCTTCCCTATGTCACTCTGTGAGCCAAGCAGAATTATTCCTGCTACTACTTGCCACAAAATTATGATGTAAATTACATCTCCAAGCCTTGGTATTTTGTTTCAAATGGTGTTTGATGGCTATACTAATATGATTTTATAGACAACCACTTACTGTATTTTGCCACCATTGATTTATACTGTTAATGCCTTCTTTGTAAAATCTATATAAAAAAAAAAACAGAAAACAAAACACTACTCCTCCAAACAGCAGGAACATGCTGTATTGACCAGGTGGTAATCTAAGACTCCCAAATAGTTGAAGAACCTTTGATCTAATTGACTTCTAGGTAGCTTGTTGGCCACATATGAAATCTCAATAACTGTATCTCATCTATAAAGACCTATATCAGAATTGTGTAAAAACAAAAGCCTAATCGTACAAGAACCATACCATCAGACATTTTGAAAGTTTATATCTGACGGGTAAGACAAGTTGCATAATTGTAAAGATTTTTTTTTTTGTAAACTTCCTTTGATTTGTTATTCTCCATGATTGATGCAAAGTGAACTACTGTAATTCAAGCTCTTTTTGGTTTGATTACAGACTGTGAACTTCTGATAAACAGAGTGTTTTGTTCTGAAATGGTACAGAAAACAGAAATGTTGCATTTTAAAAGTAAATGGTGGATTCCAAATTTATGTGAGTATTGGAACTTTTTTTCTCACAATTCAAGCACTGGTATATGGTAAGTGAGTAAGTTAATCTTCCTAATCAGACCCTACATCTGAACGTAGATGAACATTTTAAAGAATGACTCATCAGCTGCAGTATCTATGGAGGGATACGTTAATGTCACATAATTAAATAAACTATATTTTTGTTCATGTGTATCAAAACTAATGTTACACTCGCATTATCTTATTAGTGCAGTATCTCAATAGAAGAAATATGCTGCAGTCAATAACTCGCACTTTGACCTTCGGCTACTTACTTGACCTCATTGTGCATCAGTCTGAACCTAGAAATAAAGCTGAGGTGAAGCAGGACCCCCATTAGGAATGAGATGTTGCATTGAAATTGAGATATCCAGGGTAAAAAGAACAGAGCAGATTTGATGTGTTCTACAACACAAATACTGTGTGGCCTTCAATACCCTTTCCTTCTATGTAAATCACAACCAGTATGTATAATTTCTGAAAATAAGCACCTCAATGCAATAGGAAATAATATGGGCAGAAAACAAGTAGGATTAGATTACTCTTGTGCTGCAGCTGTAGTTCAGAAGTACAATTGTTTTCTGTGGTGCATGATTATTGTGATAGAGGTGCTTGATCAAGATGAGACAGGTAAATCATAGGCACCACTTTTTTAGAGCTCAGGTTGTAAGGTTATGTTGATAAAGTGATTGCAGAATCGTTTTAAGACACATAAACACATATGACTACTATCTACTAAAATATTTGTATGCTATCCACTTTATTCATAAATGCTACCACTATTGGTAATACAGTACCAATCACGTTTGACAGTATAAATAGTAAGTACCGGGTACTAAGGGCTGGCAACCAGTAACAGTTTAAAAAGCCTCCTCCCCAGACTATTTTCTTCATAACATATTGCAACAGACAGCTAAAATATACCTTTCCAGGCACCAGCGCATAACTAAAGCAAAACAAATACTGAGTAGATTCTGTAACCTCCCGCAATAGTTTCCAACTGAGTGTATTTTGTTTGGCAGCAAACTCCTTGAGTTGGGAGTTCATAAAGATCTAATGGAAATACAGTGGAGGGTCTCGATCAACGCTTTAATATATACAGGTTGTGGTTTCTTCAGGCACGTCTCCTTCACAGCAGTTTAACATCTTGCCTGTGCTGAGGAAGAAGTAGAGCTGTCAGAATTGACATGGCCCACTGCAATGAACTCTCCAGGTTCAAACAAATGC